>NC_140168.1:21462904-21630404 GCF_963971535.1 Notolepis coatsorum | reverse complement strand
CAGCGCTATTTGTCTATGGAGAAAGTCCCCTTCTTTGCAGGGCTATAACTTTTTAAATTCTATTGCTACATTGCCATTATTAGGGCCCATTCAAAGTCCTATATGTATTGTTCATTGTGTAGCAACGTTAAACTTTTTCATTCACATATTCATAGTAAAGTATGGTCTAATGTATAAGTATGTTTTCATCTCTTTCTGCAGCTTTCTCCAGAACGTGATCTATAGCCCCAAATACATTATATTGATGATGCAATACAGTTTTATGGCAATCAGCGCGATATAAAAAATTACAACTAGACGTACTTCTAGAAGTTACTACACGTCATCTGATGTTGACCGGATGGGCTAGGGGGCGTTTATAATTCCGTGGGCAGCGTTATACCAATCATCTAATGTGGGTCAAATGTTGATAATAGCAGTTAGTATCGAAGACGGTAACGTTACACGCTGAAACTCACCCCAGTCTCCGCGCGCCGTTGGGCGATCATCGTAGAGTTGAAATCTTATCATTATGGGATGTAAATTTACCCGGTCCATCTCCAGCTTGTATAATGGTATATACGTCCAAATCATGTTGTTTATCGAGTTATTGGCAATCGATCACTGTGTAGCGTGACGAGCCAGAGTCGCGGGACCTATAGCGAGCGCCCGGAAGTACTACGGACGTAGCACAACCTCTATGCCACTTCCTGTTAAAGCGATTGCGCCGATCGGCCACCAGATGGCGCTCCTGAACCGCCAGAGAGCTCAGTGGGTCCTGCTGGTGGATCTCAGGCCAGCGGAGGGGACATATGAATCCGATCGCAGATTTTTGAAATATTGATATAAGGACGCTGTACAGCGTCCCCCGGCAACTTGAGCATGGCCAGCAATGACGTCAAAACACGTTTCATGGCAGTCAAAGTGTTAATGTACACTGTCCCCCTTGAACAAATAAAGTAAACCTAACCTAACCTAACCCAGTGTCCTGGCTGCTGTCGGCATAGCTGCTGCCCAAAGTTGTTTGATGAAACGTAAAGGAGACGCGTGTCATTACTGGCGACGCCCCTCAACCTTTGCTTACTTGGCCGTTTCTGTTTGGATTGCTCTGATACACAGCGATGTTCAAAGAACTGGCTCACTCAAGCCGAAAGAAAAACATTTCCGAAAAGCCAAGCGCTGAAACCTGTTTTGATTCTTTGTCTCCCGCTGTGCATTAAATAAGCAAAGAGCCACAAAGTGGTTATAATCTTAGCTGGCACGGTCGGTACAGTGTGAGCGTGCATGTTGATGTTATGCACTGAAATAGCGTGACTGCATTGGGCCTGCATACAGTTCACTATAAATAACAACATTATGGATTTGATTATGGATTTTGCCCAGTCAACTCAGAATCTAAATGCAGAGGTTGTTTTGTGTAAAATACGTTTGGGAGAAGGAGTTTCTTTAGCCGTCCCGGATCTCTTCTTGTGCTGGTAAATTTTTTTACGATTTAAACCTATTTTGATCAGAAGATCTGTCTACGATATAATCGATGAGTCTGGTTCAACAACGGCACCAAAGTAAACCTCTAGGTTCCCCAAACCGTGACGAGTCGAACGGAACAGTTCGGTTTTTTTTTCTACACAAGCCGTTCTGTCCTTTTTATATCAACCACACTCGTCACTTTCTCAAATCACTATTATGCTGGTTTCTATTGTGTTTTTTTAGGGATGCTCGATATTGGCTTTTTTACCGATACCGATATACCGATATTGTCCAACTCTTAATTTCCGATACCGATATCAACCGATATATGCAGGGTTTCCCCCCCCCCCCCCCCCAAAAAACGGAATAATTTCAGGTAATTAACATTACATATCTCTTGTTGTGGAATTAACACAACATTATGCATACTTTTGACAATAAATAAAATCAGAATTTGTTCTTACTTGCTTGCCTGGGTAAATAAAGGTTATAGAAATGTAAAAATAATACCGGTAATTATTTAAATTTTTTGAAAACCGATAGCCTACCGATATTTTCCGATATCACATTTTAATGCCAATATCGGACATCCCTAGTTTTTGTGTATTGTATAGTTCTATTGTGTATTTTATTGCCCTTCTGTAGGTCGAGGGGGCAAGACCCAAGAATTTATCTATTTTTTTTTTGTATGTGGAAAAACGAAGATTCAACAATAAATCTGAATCTGCCGTGTTTCTCGATCCGTTAACCCTTCCCTCTCGTTCCGCAGGTCGCTCGAAGCCGCCCCCTGCCCCCGCCGCCTCCTCCGCCCTCATGCGCTCGGACTCGGACCTGGACAGCGACGACGGGCAGGGAGGGATCCCCTGGACGGAGAGGGAGCGCGGGCACCTGCTGCGGCCCCAGAACAACGGCTCCCTGCGGAACGGCCAGGGCCCGGCGAGCGGCAAGAAGCAGCAGAGAGAGCCGCTGCTATAGCAACAGAGGAGGGGGGGGGGGGGGGGCACACTTCCCCTTCTACACACTTCCTCTTGCCCGCTCACATCCTTCCGTTTCTGTCTCCTCGCTCTCTCTCTCTCGCTCTCTGTTCATCTATGCTCAAACCTCAAACCCATAAAGACACTATGTATGACAATGTGGGTTTTGAAAGGGGGAAAAAAGAGGGGGAGAGGAGAAAACACGTCGGACACGGGTTGTAGCCATGATCCACTGACGCGCACACGCTCGCAGAACACCCCCTACGCTCGAGCTTCCCTGCTCCACACACACTGAGCCGGCGCAGAGAGAGAGAGGACTCTGCCATTCCACGGAGAAGTAGGGGGTTAACACTAACGTGGAATCGAATGGATGGTAATGAAATGACGAAGCAAAAGCCCTGTGTAACAGAGACATTTAGAATGTACCGTTCCCCCCCCCCCTCCCTCCCCTGTCACTCACAGAAGAGGCCACCAGACTGCCTATTTCATTAAAAGGAACAGACTGGAGGGGAGGTTCAACTTATACTGCACTCTCACGAAGGCTCTCTGAGAGACGTACACGAGCGTCACACACACACACACACACACACACACACACTGCATTGTCACTCTACCCAGGTTAGACCAATGCTACCAAACACTGCCATCAACAACCCGACTAATGGTCAACCCTGCTTTGATGTACTGTGGCTGTTAAATACACACTGGTCAAGAAGAAGACAACACTCCTCTGAAAAGCCAACAAAGAACTATTCCGTTTCCCCCCCCTGAATCGTGCTGTAACTGGACGTATGTGCATGATGAGCGACACATTGCACTTCTGGTACACTTAAAAAGACTTAAAGATGTTGGGAATGCATGTGTTGTGTGAGCGGGCGCCTGAAATATTATTTTTTTTTTTTTTTTCATGTTAGTCGGAGGCAGAGGATGCTGGGAAACTGTGTTTTTGCAGAGGCCCTCGCAAACCCATCACTGTGGCCCCTAGAGGGGGAGGAGGAGGAGGAGGGGGGGACGAGGAGGAGAAGATTGGGAAGCCCGAGACGGGACCGAGGAGACAAATGCGTCCTCAAGACACTTCGCGAAATGAGACGCCGTGAACCTGAAAAGACCACTTTAGCTGTACGTTTTTTTTTTTTTGCTTTTTTTTTTTTTTTTTAATACTTTTGGTTTTACCCAGTTATTTGACCGCTGATGCACTTTGCTTTCACACACCACTGTTTCTGTCTCTGTGCCTCCTCTCAACTCCACCCCGCCGTCGTCGTCGTCGTCTCCTCTGCGGCTGAAGAAGGGGATCGAACCTGTGACCCGACACCCGGTGAAGAGGGAGCGGAACCGCCGGTTCAAATTGTCTGGAAGTGTTTTTTCCCCCCCGTGACCTCTTCTAGTTAAGTCTCGTCGTCGGGGGGGGAACGTCGAGGAAAAGGATGCATTTGAATTGAAGACGGCCTGAACCCACAGCCCCCCCCCCCCCCCCCGAGTCCAAAGGCGCCCAGACGACATGACTTTCTCTCCTGTAGGCACTAAATGGGTCGGATAAGGTCCGTGTAAGCCGTATCTATGTCATGGCGGAGACTTCACAGTATTGCTTACACCTATCCAGTTCCCTGACGCTCCACAAGGGCCTGTTGTTTAGCAGGTATTTTTCACTAATGGTCGTAGGACACGGCGAGGGCATACCTTTTATCCCTCGCTTTCGAAGAATTAGAATTTGCTACCTCTCCTCCAGCCGGTGTGCTTCCTCTTTGAGTAAAGCATTGAGTTCAATTCAATTTAGGGAAGCAGGAAATTATGCCAGTGAAGGAAACCCACATGGGGAGAGAGGGGATCTTACCTTGGGAGAATCGTGTAGGGTTCCCAATGGAAAATTCCCATCAGCCTATAATTATCGTAATAATATTTGGTCATTATTGATGAAAACAAAGATGTGAAAAACTGCTGCTGACTGCTGGTTTTTGTTTACATATAGAAGCCACTGTGAAGGCCTTGCCGCTGTTTCAGTTAGAGCTAAAGGTCACAGGATCAAACCTCAGAATAGGGGTCGGCTGTGAAGAGAATGCTAGACCATGATGCTCTAGGTAGGAGATGATGAGCGGGTGAACCTTTGTGCTAGACCATGACGCTTGATGGGAAGGTGAACCTTTGTGCTAGAGTCAGACCATGACGCTTGATGGGAAGGTGAACCTTTGTGCTAGACCATGACGCTTGATGGGAAGGTGAACCTTTGTGCTAGACCATGACGCTTGATGGGAAGGTGAACCTTTGTGCTAGACCATGACGCTTGATGGGAAGGTGAACCTTTGTGCTAGACCATGACGCTTGATGGGAAGGTGAACCTTTGTGCTAGACCATGACGCTTGATGGGAAGGTGAACCTTTGTGCTAGACCATGACGCTTGATGGGAAGGTGAACCTTTGTGCTAGAGTCAGACCATGACGCTTGATGGGAAGGTGAACCTTTGTGCTAGACCATGACGCTTGATGGGAAGGTGAACCTTTGTGCTAGACCATGACGCTTGATGGGAAGGTGAACCTTTGTGCTAGACCATGACGCTCTAGGAGATGATGGGAAGGTGAACCTTTGTGCTAGACTGACGCTCTAGGAGGTGGGTAGGTGGGGCTGTGGTTCTGGACCGGGCCCACAAGTGGGGAAATCTCTTCCATTTCACCGTATAACACTCCCCCTGTGAACTCGAGTAGCGTGACCGCTTTGCATGCAGACTGTGAAAGTGGCCTGTGAGTGGAGCTTTTGAGTCACCTCTTTGGTTGTTGAATGTTGAAAGGGTACACGTTTTGATCTGATCTGAAGCTGTACTCTGTGTGAAATAAGCAATCATTTTTTTTTTTTTTTTTTTTTTTTTTGTAACGTCATCTCATGCTGTTTTTCGGTCACTATTGCACTACTTCTGTTTGTGTGTTCTTCAGCCACCTGCAGTACCTAGTCCACACCACCCACACCTGAGGAACATGTATTGGACATGTTTCCAGTTTGTTTGACGATATTCATACTTCCCTGTTTTAACTGGTCAAGGACTTTAACCCTTTCACTGCCACCCTACCAAACGGTTAACCCTTTTCACTGCGACAACACACAGAAGGTTAACCCTTTCACTGCCACACGACAGCAGGCGACCGTCGCTAGTGTGATAGTAAAGGATTAACCTTCTGTTGTTGTTTGGCAGTGAAAGGGTTAATACCCTCCCAAAAGTTAAAATGCCATGTGCAACACAAACTCAAATCGGGCACACACCTGAATTTTATGGACACCGGCGCCGCATATTACATGATTTACCCAGGCCTGTTGGGACATCCATCCATAGCAAATATCATTTTGGATAATGGTTAGAGTTTGGGGTCCGTTCACTTGCAATTCTATCATATATATTTTTAGAAATATTAAATTGTTTAAAAAAAAAGTATAATAATAAAAAATGTAAATGATTTAAAAACCTTACCCACAGAAATATTTTTGCACTCTGCCTATAATAATGTAATGATTTGGACTGGATGGAATTGAAGGTCTGTTGACCGCAACCCTGGAGGAGTCCACTGTGAAGGCAGAAGGCAGCATCCACAACATGAAAAGGATTCTGTGTTTTAGTTTAAATGGTCTTGGATAACAAGATTTTAGTGAAGGATTCTGATGCAACTGGATCATCTGTAAATTAAATAAATGTTTAATTTTGTCCGTTTTCATTTTCTGCTGTATATTAGATTACCTATGAATGTGAGTCCACACGTGACTCAAGAGGGACCAAAACATGACCAAGCTGTGAGGGGATGTGCTGTATAATAGTACAGTAGAAGGACTTGATGACATGGGGGCATATTGAATTAAAATCCCATACAGTCCAAAAAAAGCCGGATCAATTGATCCATCTCAAGCCCGCCTGCTTTTCTTGATCCTCCAATCACAACTGTTTGAAGAGTTTGAGGTACATGATCCAAAGGTCAATCATAACATCAGAACATAGGATATGTTCATCATTGGAATTTAATCTTTGCCATATAGTAACATAAAACAGGCATTTTTAAATAATGGGACCAGACTAAATCATTTTCATAAGAATAAGATATTCCTTTATTGATCCCCTTGGGGAAATTCAGGGTAATGCTCATTTCATAATTTAGATTATGACAAAGAATATGCAACCTACATAAAACCCTGTGTTTTGCACAAAGATATTCAATGGATCTGTCAATGTAAAAAAACGACAACATCTTTGCAGGGAAATTACTCATTCAGAGATTGTACTTTACGGCATCAGAAGTCTTCTAGTTTAATATTGGACTTTTCCTACACATTTGGTTTATCAATAGTTTCTACACCACAATGGGGTGTAGTTTTTATGATGTTCACCTCTATTCTTATAGATCAGTTACATGGCAGGGGATCTCCTAGGAGATCCATGACAATGTAATATTTCTCAGTCCTTGCCCCACAATGGTGAAATGAACTGCCCACCACAGTTAGGACAGCCGAATCCCGTCCAATCTTTTGCCGTCGACTAAAGACGCACTTCTTCAACCATTATCTAAAATTTTAAATGTTTAAAAATAAAGAAATCTAACCCTAACTAACCTTACTGTCATGCACTTGTCCTAATAAACTAACCTACACTGTAGCACTCAACACTTTGATGAACATTGTTACTCAGCTGATAGAGTTGTGCCCTTCCTGATGACTTGTCGTGCAGAACTTGTAAGTCGCTTTGGATAAAAGCGTCAGGTAAATGTAATATCTGTCATCTCGATAACTTGCATCCTCTTAATGTACATATGAGTGTGACCCTTCCTCATTTATGATTCATCGTTCTCCAAATTTGGTTACTGTGAAACGCACTTTAAATTAACTTTGCCTTGACCAATTGAACCCTTGCACAGAAAAAACATATAAGGCTGTTTAGATTTTTTTTTGGACAGCCCAGTTGTGAAGTTAATCTAAATCACTTGGAGTGTGAATGTGATATATGACAAGACACTATTCAACCTTGATTGTCTTTAACTTTGAGTGTACACCACACCATGTTTAGATAATAAAGTTTGAAAACATTGTTCCTTTGAAAATGTTAAATGGTCTTACCGCCTAAAACACACTTGTTCAATCAATATCTGAAATGAAAGGAGAAAAGAAAATAACCTTACTGTCTTCTTCTATCATGCACTCTTCCACTAATGAATCTTCCTTGTCTATACTATACTAATATGTCTCTACCACTCAAGACTGTAGCACCCAAGTTTCAACACTGTTTGATGAACATTGTTACTCAGCTGAAAGAGTTGTACCCTTCCTGCTGGCTTGTCGTACAGAACTCTGGATAAAAGCGTTCAGCTAAATGACTAAATGTCAATGATATGGTTCTTCATCTTGAGGTACTAAATTGACTGTGTTGTGCAACCAACCAGCCAACTGCTATCAAACATAATGGAGGGCACTCGTATTCCCCTAATGTTCCAGTGTCGTGGCCCTGTCCTCGTATAATGGTCGCCTTCTCATTCACACAGATCTGTTCCCCCATTTTGTTTTCTCATTGTCTTTTATGACTGATCATTAATGTCCCCGTTCTCCTTTACTGGTTCATAACTCTAATGCCACTGAAGAGTTGACCAGCTCCATAACAGGCAATGATGATGATGATGTCTTCGGTCCTCGTCATGCCATTTTGCCTGACTGGGTTTGATGAAGCTCAAGAATTAGAGGCAGGCAAACATTTTGGATCAATGACCGCTATGGGCACTAGACTAGATCAGACCGGACATTATCCGGCAGTATTCTTATGTAAGACGCAAGAGATTATTTATTATGATCATATTTATTTGCCACAAGGTTAAAATGTATATATGTTTTTTTGCTGAGCCCTTTTTAGACATACAGTTCTGTAGTATCTAAACATGTGTCGCCTCTGGAGGGGTTGAGTGCCTTGCTCAAGTGAACTTTGGCATGTTGGATGTAATACCATCCCTCCAGGGTTTGAATCTCTGCCTCTTTGCAAACCTATATATATGCAGTGAACTTTGGAAGACTTTTTGTGTGATTATAGCCATAATCTCTTGCATTACATGACATGGCTATTACAGTATTATAAAGTTACATGTATGCATGCTACTGCTTTAACACCACTAGCCATTTGGTTGCCAGTGACAGACAAGTTCAGGCAGGAAAATCCACCAGAAAAATGCATTTATACTATGCTTGGGCTATGCAAATAACTGTCTGTTTGGCTGGCTGCCTGCCTGTCTGTCTGTCAGTGCTGGTGGATGCATGGAAATAGAAATTGAATTAGATTATTAAGAAGGCCTGTCATATTCAAATGGAGGTTATTAATTAACCCGGTACATCACGAGTTGACAAACGGAAAAACAGCTGTCTTGATTGATTGATTGATTGAAAACTTTATTAACAGATTGCAGAATGGGTACAGTACAGTACAGCTCAATACATACAATTGTTAAGGGGATGCAGACCAGAGAAAGACTTTCGTCTTGTTTACATCAGGGTCCCCCATTTTCAATTCATCGTAACATATATGACATACAGATAGACAGTAATGCTACATCTATACATTTATGACATACCAGATTTGCAATTACAGTACTGTTTGTGATACAAAAAGAGTCCAGAAAAAAAGAGCATATACATTTGACGTAGAAACTGTACATTGGATTGGGTAGGTGGGGGTGGGGGGGACTGTACATTGGAGGTGGTTGGGGGGGGGGGGGTTGGGTAGGAGTGGGGGGGGGTTGGGTAGGAGGGGTGGGGGGGACACACTGTACAACTGTACAAACAAAACTGTACATTGGATTATTGACAAGACCATACTTGGTAATTTACTGTACATTGGAGGGGGTTGTGTTCGGACATTTACAGGGGCCAGTTTCGAGTTGCAGTCTCCCTTAGGTGTTTTTTGAGAGTGTTTTTGAAAGTGGGTAGTGATTCACATTCCTTTACAGCTTTGGGTAGGGCGTTCCACATTGATGTGGCATAATTGCGAAACGTGTTTAGTCCCTTGTTTGAGCCGAATCTGGGTTTAACATGATTTGTGGAGCTCCCTCTGGTGTTGTGATCGTGGTATTCACTGACCTTTGGGAAGTATTTTGACATGTACATGGGTACCTTGGTCGTGTAGTGTATCTTGTAGACCAGGCCCATTGCAAGTTGCTGTACTCTGTCGTCTACTCTAAGCCATCCTAGGTTGTCAAAGTGGGCAGGGGTGAGGTGGGTTCTAGGAGTAAGGTCAAGCAGTAGTCTGACCAGTTTGTTTTGAGATGTTTGTAATTTTGTTTTTAGCGCCTTTGAGGTGCTTTGGTACCATGAGGTGCAAGCATAGTCGTAGTACCCTTGAATGAGTGCTCCTGCTAGAGTCTTCAGGGTATTCTTGTTTACCAGTGAGGAGATCCGGTACAAGAATCGAGTTCGTTGGTTGACTTTTTTTATTACATTGGATGCCATTTTGTCACAGGAAAGATTTGCCTCTAGGATGGAACCCAGGTAGGTAATATCTTCTTTCCTTGTGACAATATTGTCACCCACTGTAACTGAGAAGCCGTCGGTCTTGCTGAGTTTGTTATTTGAACCGAAGAGAATGGACTCTGTTTTGCCCATGTGTAATGATAGTTTGTTATCAGCGAGCCATATGCAGATTTTGCCTAGTTCTGAGCTGAGGGTTTTTTTCAAGTTCAAGTTCAAGTTCTTTTCAACCTGTAACTTGTTCTTGTCAGAGACCAGCAGGGCTGAGTCGTCCGCAAACAGGAACAAGTTGCAGTCACAAGCTGACGACATGTCATTTGCATAAATTAGGAACAGTAGCGGACCTAGTATGCTTCCTTGTGGAACACCACAGCTTACTTTTTTTACTCTTTATGAAGGAAATAATTTATTAAGTGTTTGTCCGTGTTGGACAGGGTGGAATTACATATCATATTGAATTGCTTCAATTGCAAAAGATAATGGCGTGAAATATATCTGCAACACAGAGACAAGAGACCGAGACAATGTACAGTTTCTTCGTCAAATGTATATACTCTCTTTTTTCGACTATTTTTGTATCACAAACAGTACTGTATTTGTAAATCTGGTATGTCATAAATGTATAGATGTAGCAGTACTGTCTATCGACTGTATGTCATGTATGTCTGTTATGATGAATTGAAAATGGGGGACCCTGATGTAAACAAGACGAAAGTCTTTCTCTGGTCTGCATCCCCTTAACAATTGTGTGTATTGAGCTGTACTGTATTGTACCCAATCATTCTGCAATCTGTTAATAAAATGTTCAATCAATCAATCAGACAAGTTCAAGCAGGAAAATCTACCAGAAAAATGCATTTATGCTTGAATGAATGAATGAATGAATGAATGAATGAATGAATGAAAACTTTATTTAACAGATTGCAGAATGGGTACAATACAGTACGGCTCAATACATACAATTGTTAAGGGGATGCAGACCTGAGAAAGACGTTTGTCTTGTTTCCATCAGGGTCCCCCATTTTCAATTCATATAGACATTTATGACATACACAACATACATGACATTTATGGCATAGGGACATATAGGTATTTAGTACTGATACATTTGTGACATAGGCGGTATTCAAATATACAGTACTGTTACCCCTAGATCCTGACAGAGTATATACATATGATGGGGAGGGGACTGTACATTAGGAGGGGGTGGGTGGGTGGGAGGGAAATATACATACGGCGGGGAGGGAATATATACATGCGGTGGGGAGGAGACTGTCTATTAGGAGGTGGTGGGGGTTTTGGGCATTTACGGTGGCCAGTTTCGAATTGCAGCCTCCCGTAGGTGCTCTTTAAGGGCGGTTTTGAATGTGGGCAGGGATTCACATTCCTTTACAGCTTTGGGTAGGGCGTTCCACATTGTTGTGGCATAATTGCGAAACGTGTTTAGTCCCTTGTTTGAGCCGAATCTGGGTTTAACATGATTTGTTGAGCTTCCTCTGGTGTAGTGGTTGTGGTATTCACTGACCTTTGGGAAGTATTTTGACATGTACATGGGCACCCCGGTCGTATAGTGTATCTTGTAGACCAGGCCCATTGCAAGTTGCTGTACTCTGTCGTCTACTCTAAGCCATCCTAGGTTGGCAAAGTGGGCAGGGGTGAGGTGGGTTCTGGGGTTCAGGTCAAGTAGTAGTCTGACCAGTTTGTTTTGTGATGTTTGTAATTTTGTTTTAAGCGCCTTTGAGGTGCTTTGGTACCATGAGGTGCACGCATAGTCATAGTACCCTTGAATGAGTGCTCCTGCCAGAGTCTTCAGGGTATTCTTGTTTACCAGAGAGGAGATCCGGTACAAGAATCTAGTTCGTTGGTTGACTTTTTTTATTACATTGGATGCCATTTTGTCACAGGAAAGATTTGCCTCTAGGATGGAACCCAGGTAGGTAATTTCGTCTTTCCTTGTGACAATATTGTCACCCACTGTAACTGAGAATCCGTCGGTCTTGCTGAGTTTGTTATTTGAACCGAAGAGAATGGACTCTGTTTTGCCCATGTGTAATGATAGTTTGTTATCAGCGAGCCATATGCAGATTTTGCCTAGTTCCGTGCTGAGGGTTTTTTCAACCTGCAATTTGTTCTTGTCAGAGACCAGCAGGGCTGAGTCGTCCGCAAACAGGAACAAGTTGCAGTCACAGGCTGACGACATGTCATTTGCATAAATTAGGAAGAGTAGCGGTCCTAGTATGCTTCCTTGTGGAACACCACAGCTCACTGTGAGGGGGGGGGATAGAGTACCGTTTACCTCTACCATCTGTTCTCTCCCCTCCAGGTAGGATTGCATCCAGCTCACTGATAGGCTATCAAAACCAATTGCTTTTAGCTTGTCCATTAGAATGGAGTGATTGACAGTGTCGAAGGCCTTTTGTAGGTCCAGCATGACCATGCCGCAGTATTTGCCAGCGTCCACCTCTTGTTTGATGTGGTCGTTCAAATAGAGGAGGCATGTGTCAGTGGAGTGGGACGTTCTGAAGCCAGATTGGAATTCGTAGATTAGGTTTTTTTCCGCCAGGTACTTTTCGACCTGTTCGTAGACTATTTTCTCCATGACTTTCGAGATGGAGGTAAGAATAGAAACAGGGCGGTAGTTGCCTGGGTCTAATTTGCTGCCCTTTTTGTGTAGAGGGGTCACTCTCGCAATTTTGAAGTCCTTGGGGACGTGCCCCTGTCTTATAGAGAGGTTTATTATGTGTGTGATGACTGGGGTGATGGCGGCTGCTGCGTCTCTGAAGAATTTGGAGGGGATGTTGTCATGGCCAGTGGCCTTGTTAGGTTGGAGGGCGCTCAATTTTTTGAGTACCTCATCGGTTGTTACCATTTCAAGTTTGAAGTCGTCTTTGTGGACCCCTAGGTTTTTGTAGTATGCTACTATGTGTTCTACCCCATAATGCCCTGAGTGGGAGGGTAGTTTGTTTACCAGTGTTGTGGCTATGTTTGTGAAGAAGATGTTTAAGTAATTGGCTACATCCAGCTTGTCTGTGATGAGCGTGTTGTCCGTCTTTATGTTTATGTTTGAGAATCTGGTTTTAAGTTTTTTACTGCAGCCTAGTTGATTATTGAGTAATTGAGCAAGTTGCAATGCAAGGCTATGCAAATAACTGTCTGTTTGGCTGGCTGCCTGTCTGTCAGTGCTGCTGGTGGATGCATGGAAATAGAAATTGTATTAGATTATTAGAAATTGTATGTGTTGAATGAAAGAAGGCCTGTCATATTCAAATGGAGGTTGACAAACGGAAAAACAGCTGTCTTTATGAAGGAAATTATTTATTAAGTTGTTGTCCGTGTTGGACATCATATTGAATTGCAAAAGATAATGGCGTGAAATATATCTGCAACAGAGAGATACAAGAGTAGAAGGAACTAAGGAAGGAAGGAAAAGACGGTTCGTCCTTTTCTTTCAATTTATCTGCACTCTGCCACCACTCCTTATATGGCAAAGGAATGGCTCGCGCGAGTAGGTATATCTGCAGCGCTGCAAGCCCAACGTCTGGGCGGGGCTTTGGGGCTTGTACTCTGTGTTGTTTCCTGTAAAACCCGGAAGTAGTCAGTTTGTGCTGTTTATTTTTACAAGCTGTGAGGACTTGACAGAATTTGCATTTCTGTGTTCCGTGTTGCGGGTTAGGGTTAAGGTTAGGGTTAGGGTTAAGGTTGTACATATACTGTACATATACTGTATGTATATTGAACATTTTTGTTTTGTTTACACTTGTTTACGTACTTGACTTTCTATTTTATACTTATATTATACTATTTTACACTATCTTGTTATTTTTATCTAGCACACTATCAGGAGCAAAACAGAAAGAAGCATTTCATGCAAAAGTATTCTGTATTTCTGTATGACAAGTACAACTAATAAAGAAACTTGAACTTGAACTTGAAGGTTAGGGTTAGGGTTAAGGTTAGGGTTATGGTTAGGGTTAAAAATAAACAGCACAAACTGACTACGTCCGGGTTTTACAGGAAACAACACAGAGTACACGCCCCGAAGTCAAATGTAAAATATACTCTCTTTTCTAGACTCTTTTTGTATCACAAACAGTACTGTATTTGCAAATATATCTGTATGTCGTGTATGTCATATGTTATGATGAATTGAAAATGGGGGACCCTGATGTAAACAATTCTGTACCCATTCTGCAATCTGTTAATACAATTTTCAATCAATCAATCAATCAATCAATCAATCAATCAAACTGACGACTTCCGGGTTTTACAGGAAACAACACACAGTACAAGCCCCGAAGCCCCGCCCAGACGTTGGGCTTGCGGCTCTGCAGATATACCCTCCTCTGGGAACTTCACAAATACAGGAAGAACGGCAGAGCTGAGCCTCCGACACCAACACGGCAGCAGAGTCCCGGAGAAAACTGACGGTGATTATTAAAGACCAAAATCACTGCTTGACCAATTTAGCAGGTAAGCAGCAGCAGCACGCATTTGTCACCCACTTTACGAAGCTAATAATAATAACAACCATTCAAGTGATTCTGTTGTTAATGTTATTATTATTAAATACCCAGCGTTACAGTCGTTACTGTGCGACTAACAATACGTCGCGGCGCTCCCTGTCGCTGCACTAAAATCTCGAAATTATTTATTAATAAAAAATATAACTGTTATGTGAGCTGTGTTGGGCTAGCTAACAGCCCAGGAAAGTGGGCTGCACTGCTAAGTGGATTAAAAAAAAAAAAAAACTAGCCATAATCTTAAATGTATTTTTTCATCATATACGGAAACGCAGGCTATCTTTATGTGGAAACTACTTTTTTGTGCAGATCAGTGCAACATTAGCGAGCTAACGTAGCTAACGTTAACAACACCGGGAGGGGTGTTGTGCAAAACACAGGAAATGCCGAAACACAGAGACGTGAGAGACTGTGACACACGGGGAGGGGAGGAGAAGAATGACAGACACCAGTCTTGTTTCGGCATTTTGATCTGTTTTTACTTTGATAGTTGATTTTTTTTTAAGCATGATCAGCATTGTGCTTATGTCAACCACACTGTCATTAGTTTGTTAGCCTACATTGGTGCTGTCCTTGCGTAGCTTAAGCTAACATTAGCTACCACCCACCCATCATCACCAATCGCATTATCATCAGCCTGTGTGTGTGGTTACTAGTCTCTGCTGGACTCATTGCCCCCCCCTCCCTGTTCTTACCACATAATTCGTATAGTTTTTTATCAAAAGATACACAGAACAACTGACTGCAGCTTTTATGCTCCGCTTATGTCTGAACGTCTGCCCTCAGGCTGTGTTGGCAGAAAAACCCAGTCACCAACCTACTTCAGTCGTCCACCTGCAGAACTGATTGTGCTTTTACGCAGTGCCTCCTGCCATGTGTTGACAAAAGTAGGCCTAGGAAACAGTAGCCATGGGTTACGCGGGAGGGGGGACCAGCAGGAGACTGACCTCTGGTACATGAAGGCGAGGGCTCCTTCAGCCAGCCGACTCCTGTCAACCCCCGCGAACGTCTCACTTTTTCCAGCCTGGTGGTGGTACCCAGGAGCTGAGGAACGGGGACTTGTTCTCTTGGCATGTTGTGGTGGGGGCCGTGAGTCGACTGATGACTCATTTTGGGACCCACCCAACCCGGCGTAGTGTTAACCCTTTCATGACCAAATGGTTAACCTTAACCCTTTCACTGCCATAATGACAAAGGGTTAACCCTTTCACAACCTGTAGTGTGGTAGTGAAAGGTTAACCTCACTGTAGTGTGGTAGTGAAAGGGTTAAGAAACGCTGTCTACGGGGGGCGCCCTCGTGGCGCATACCATAGTGCCTCGCGCACCTATACGCCGCCGTCCCGGGTTCGCTTCCCGCTCCCGGGGGATCATTTGTTGCATCGTGTCTTCTCCCGTTCACCCTCTCCTCTGTCGGTCATGTCTGATTGTCTGACCAGAAAAAGCCAGAAAAACGCTAAAATAAATATTAAAAAAAAAAAAAACGCTGCTTGCCATAGACTTAAGTGTGAAATCAAGAACGGGGTTCCTTACCTCCATCAATCCAATCGTCTGGCCGTAGCCTAGTACAAGGACTAAATGGGTGGAATGCGTTGCACTGTGTGTGACACTTCTTGGGTTGTGGCTCTCTGTTTCTGGAAGGGCACGTTCGTGTTCCCTGTAGCGTTACCCGTCGGTAGTGTGATAGTTAAAGGCTTAACCTTCTGTAGTGTGGCAGTGAAAGGGTTAAGTAGGCCAACACGCATGTCCTACCAGTGTCCATTTCCCCCACAGACCCTGAGGGGACCCACCCTGTTTCAATTGCAGGTTGAGTCATACCTGAGGTAACAAGGAAGTGAACGAAGCTGTCGAACTCTGCTTGCTTGGTATTTGTAATAGGCCTGTCTCACCGCCACAGTGACTACGATCACCAGCTGAGGCCTGGCCCTACATTTAGGTCAAGGGTAGTCGGGGTGTGTGTGTGTGTGTGTGTGTGTACACTGCTTTGCTGACATCTAATTTTATCTCAAAAAGGGTCTCTTCTGGAGAGATCAGAGTGAACAGAACTGCATTTGAAACAAAAAGGCAAAAAGACTGATGGAACTTTTGTCTATCCAGAGATTGTGGAACGGCTGATCATTGAGACTAAGGGGGCTTTCACACTAGCCCTTCGGGGTAGAATCAGAGCACGATCGCACCAAAATAAGTGATGAGAACGCTCCCCCCCCCCCCCCCCCCCCGTCACCGGGGAGCGTGAATATTAAAGGCAACCAACTTGTGTTCAGCTTTTCGTTCAGCGTTTCTCTGATTGGCCACACGGCCAATCAATCAATCCACTAGCACACGCCCTTGCGGCAAGAGAGACGCGGCAGGAGAGCTGGTCGAACCAGCGGTGTTCTGTTGTGTGACTGTACTACAGCGGTGTTCTGTTGTGTGACTGTACTAAACTCTTCCACCACATGACCGACATTTGACATACAGTACACCTCCTATCTATGTTGGGATTATGTTTGGTCATGACAAAACAATAAAAATCGCTACCGTTAGTAATGCTGCCACCACCCACTTCAATGACAGAGCTCTCATATTTGCGAATGCATAAACTATATCTTAAATTATGGCGATGTGTCTAATATGGCTGTCGCGAAGTCATTGATAAGCGACAGCCATATTAGACACATAGCCATAATTTAAGATATAGTTTATGCATTCGCAAAATATGAGAGCGCGCCGCTGTCATTGAAGGGCTTCCTACAACAGAGCACCGCCGCTGCTGCTGCTGAAGCTGGATCAAGCCGGCGGCGGCGCACGAAAGCCAGGGATAAACCACCGCGTCGCCCCGCTGGCGCTTCAGGCTCAGCAGCCTCCACGGGCGAAATAACATATAACGTTACAGTTCCACACTGATGTACAGTGAGTGTCTAATATGGCTGTCGCGAAGTCATGCCTCTCCCTCTGACAATATCATAATGATGTGTTTTCTATATTATATCCACAATCATTAATCTAAAAAATGGTATGGGCTTTGATTAAACATGTAACCTACACCTACTGTAACTTACTGTACCTCTGCTTCCTACAGCACAGCAGGTAATGGCGTTAATCAATGGAACGCGAAACATAATAACGTTACGCTTTCTAGTTCAGCGCATTTCATAACTGTATGGGCTTTGTTTATACACGAGTGAATCTGGTAGTTGGTTGTTAAAAACGCGAAACATAATAATGTTACGCTTTCTAGTTCAGCGCATTTCATAACTGTATGGGCTTTGTTTATACACGAGTGAATCTGGTAGTTGGTTGTTAAAAACGCGAAACATAATAACGTTACGCTTTCTAGTTCAGCGCATTTCATAACTGTATGGGCTTTGTTTATACACGAGTGAAACAGCAGCCCAACACAAGTGCGTTGGAACAGCAGCCCATGGTACACAAGTTGGTTGCCCGCGCTGCCGCTCGCTTGCGCTCCTTGGATTTCATTTGGGACGTGGGACGACTGCGCTTGCCTGCGCGTGGGGGCGGGGGGCGCGGCCAATCAGAGAAAAGCCGAACACATGTTGGTTGCCTTTAATATTCACGCCACCGGGGACGCTGATTCACTCCAAGACGGGACCGCTGGAATAGGTGGTTTCTGGTGCGCGCCAGTGTCCCCGACGACGGAACGGAGTGTGGTGTGCAAGCTAACCTGTAATGCTTCCATGCTTGCTTGAATTTTGGGCAGATAAAAACATACAGCAACAACTGGACAACAATACGAAAACTTCGAGATGAAGCCACGTTTTTACAAGCCCAAGACTTCCCTGGCTCGGAGTCGCATACAGTTAGGCCTGGCAATTCTGTACACAAACCAGAGGGGGGGAGGGAGGGCGGACGGAGGTTCGCACTCGAGGACGGAGCGAGGATGGAGCGGAGCACCCGTTCCTAATGAGAAGACGCCCTGGCTTTAGGCTGCCGTCACATTAACTCCCTCAGAAGAACAAGCAACTGTTAGAAAACAAAAAAAAAGTGTCAAGTGTGTTTTGCTGACTTCTGCTATTCAAATCGGTTGGCCACTTATTTGTGACACGATATCCTTCACATTATTGACATACACGCAGCATGTAGATATAACTTCTCATGGTTAAAACAAACAAACAGAAATATTTGTTTTGCCTTCTGAAGCATCATTCCTTATTTAGCATCAGTTTTAAGTGTTTATTCTGCCCCCTCTTCCTTTGTGAAAGTGAGAGGGGAAGAATTTATCCCATGAGAATTTGGTCCTGCATTGGCTGTCGGGTCAGTCATTAGTGAGAGTAGGTCTTTGTGCTTGTATTCAGCCTCTGCCAGGTGAAAGTACGTGAAACTCGAGGGCGGCAGTCTCACTCACAGGAGATGACTGCAGTGTCATGTTACTAGCAGGATATGTAATGCCTAACCTTGTTCCCAGTTTTATCTCCGTGAGATAAAGCCTGGTAAAGAACTACTACCGAAAGTGTCTATGGGGTAGAATTTCCAGTGTATGTACTTCCCCTGGAAGCTGCCTCCGAAACGGACCAAACGTTTCCCGATTCCTGTCGGCAAACAAGCTAGAACGTCCCAGTCGTGTAGTAAATTCTTCAGGCAAAGCCGTTGCAGTGGCTTAAACGAGTAAATATTGTGCACTTCACACGTTTCTATAATTGTTTTGTCGAAACCGGAATGCCTGTAGCCTGTACTTCCTGTACTTCCGTTTAGACACTTTAGGAGGCATATATTGTCCAGCCTATGTAATGCCAGTCCTCCAGCCAGATAGGCGCAGCAGTTCTCGCCCGCATAGGGGATAATGCAATTACTGGAACATTACCAGAGAGTAGGGCTGTCCTCTACTTTAAAGACGCTCTTAAGCCCTACTCGCACAGGACGCGTATTCCATGGGGGCCCGTGGTAATGGTAAATTAGCATTATTGTGAATCATAGTTATATTGGTAGACTGTAGTTAGAGGTAGTTGGTTATGATTACCATGTAAGGCGGTGTAGACGGTGAAAGCAGTACTAGGCAGTACCTTTTATCAGGTCTATTATTATTTATTCTATTATTTGTATTTCTTTTTGCACAATCAAGGCGGGCATGGCCACCTTCATTTCACTACATGTCTTGTGTATGTATGTGACTAATAAAGTCTCTTGAATCTTGGTATAAATTGAGTATAGGCAACATTCATTCAATCTTTATTTAATCACAAAGGATGACTGAGAGCAAGCTCTCATTTACAATGACGTTGAGAAATACAAAACATAATAAATAAAGAGTTAAACGTTGGTACAGTATGGGTAACAGAACCTGTAGGCAATGGAGTTCAGAGTTTATACGGTATGGGGCCAGGGTGGGGCTGTCTCCGTGGTTACAGAGTTCAGAGAGATGACAGCTGAGGGGAAGAAGCTGAGCCTGCTTGACTTGGAGTGGAGATTCCTATAGCGCCTCCCAGAGGAGGACAAACGGTCCATGATTGGGATGAGAGCTGTCCTTGACATGATGCTAGGAAGCATATGAAGGATGTTCGGAAGCACAGGAAGTGTGATGGGAACGGTGTTAGGAAGCATAGGATGGATGATGGGAAGCATAGGAAGGGTGATAGGAAGCATGGTAGGAATGGTGATGGGAAGCATGTTAGGAAGGGTGATGGGAAGCATGTTAGGAAGGGTGTTGGGAAGGGTGATGGGAAGCATGTTAGGAAGGGTGATGGGAAGCATGTTAGGAAGGGTGATGGGAAGCATGTTAGGAAGGGTGATGGGAAGCATGTTAGGAAGGGTGATGGGAAGCATGTTAGGAAGCACAGTAAGGGTGATAGGAAGCATGTTAGAAACAGGTTCCAAGCGCAAAGAGAACGGGCACAATTGTTCTTACCATCTAGCATGCTAATTGCTAATGGTTAGAATTGGAGAGTGGTCAATGTGTTTGTTGGTCAGTGTGTCCATTTGTGTGTTTGTTAACGTTGGCTTGGCATGCCAATGCGTGAACAGGAAGTGAATGACAACGGCGCGAATGGCAAAGAAGAGGCACAGGCAGAATCGTTCTGACCTCCGAAGCACTTTCTTTCTGTAAATCCATGGCAGGTCTGCAATTCACGATCCAGTAACTGAACACACACAGTCTGTGGTTAAGATAAGATATTCCTTTATTGATCCCCTTTGGGAAACTCGGGTGAAATCATATATAGTCCACAAAAGTCCCACCTCCCATGAAAACACAAGCTGTCCTCACTCACAGGCTATAACGTTATCTTCATCATGCGCACTATGTAATGTTACCAAGCCAACACTGTGGGCTAAACATTAGGCTACAGACGTCCATAGTTGATGTCAAACACACTCTTTTATACATACAGTTCTTTCTTCCATAAACAACATTAATTTCTTGGCTCCTCAACAATAAAACTGCAGGCTACTTTTCTCTCCTCATCCTCTCACTCCTAACTGTTGTTCTCCCCACCTCAGAGGTTAACTAAAGTGCAACAACAGCGCAATATGCAGCATGTGATTAACAAGCCATTATTTTTCGTATTCGGAGTAACACCACTGTTTAATACCACAGTCACTCTCATATTGTCGTTGATGTATCACTAACTATGCATTAAAAAACTCTTAGTTATACCAATATTGTGCTGTCGGAACACTAACAGTCTCTTTATGTTTGCAGGTTAAGTATTCAATGTTCGCTATTTTGCCCATTAGGCCGTCATTGTGTAGAATGGTGTAGTGACTTTGGCCAGAGCTGCCATCTTTGTTTCACCAAATGGCGAACATTGGTTATACTTCACCTATAAGTACAATAAGTGCCTGTAAAAGTGCTGTCCTTCCTTGGTGCTGTTGTGTTGCAAGTGTTGATTCTCTGACCAGTCAGTGGTCTGCAGTGTTTTCACCTCACACTTTGGCATCTCCTCGGCTAAAACATACAATACCTACCCATTTGTAAAGATACGAGGGAGTACACTACAAACTGACCATTTCTGGCCCCTCTCGTATTATGGTCCTGTATAGAGCTTCTGTAAACAAGTTGCTCAAAACACAAAATATCGAGTCTTACTGTTAATAACTGAGTCAATGGAGTTTCCTCTAACTTGGCTGTCACTCCCATGTCGGTGAAAGCAGTGGGTGGTTGGTTGTGTTGTGAGCTGTTCTGCAGTAAAGGCAAGGCAGCAGTCTCTGGACGCCTACATACCTCTCTTTACCAGCAGCGGGTCCCGACTCGACTCCCACCACAGGCCCCATTCCTTTGATTATGCAAACCGCTTTGTCAAGGAAGCACTTGAAACGGTACAGGTCTAAGCAAGGGCTGCACGGGCTTATCCTCTGTCATTCAACAACAGTCATCATCGCCACTAAATACAAATTAAAGAAATGAACACGTGAGAATTTTGCAAATAATCACACCACCAAGGGTAAGGGGTTTGAATCGCCTATGCTTGTTTGTAACCAGTGGTCCGTTTCTTGTCAGCTGGAGTCTTGACTCTTGCGCCTCATAATTTCTCTGACCCCCCACCCCCTTCTTCATCCACTCTCTCTCTTCCTCTCTTTCTTCTACTCTTTCTCTCTCTCTCTTCCTTTCTTTCTCTCTCTTTCTTCTCTCTTCCTTTCTCTCTTTCTTCCTTTCTTTCTCTCTTTCTGTCTCTCTTTCTTCCTCTCTCCCTCTCTCTCTCTTCCTTTCTCTCTTTCTTCCTTTCTTTCTGTCTTTCTTTCTCTCTTTCTTCCTCTCTCCTCTCTCTATCTCTTTCCCTCTTACCTTTCTCTCTCTCTCTCTACCTCACAGTTATGGCAGAGTTGGCGAGTCTGGTGCAGCGGCTCGAGGTAGCAGTGGGCCGTCTGGAGGTTGCGTCTGGCGGCGGAGGAGGAGGCGGTGGAGGTAATCTAATATAATAATAATACATTTGATTTATATAGCGCTTTTCCAGAACCCAAAGACGCTGATAATAAGCAAAACAAATCAAACGGAGAAACATAGAACCACAGGGAAACGAGCAACAGTATGAATACACAAGACGTAAAACAAATACAAAATCCAGTAGGGGAACAATCAGGGAAGTAAGGAAACCGAGGGGAAGGGAAGGGGGGGGGGGGGAGCAGGAGACGGAGAGAAAGTAGGGAAGGGGAAGGGGAGGTGGTAGGTTGGAGGAGGGTGGTTATGGGTAGGGAAGGTTGTATGCTTGGGAGAACAGGTAGGTTTTGAGTCGTGAGGAAGAGTCTCTGACAGTCTGAGGGAGGGTGTTCCAAAGTCTGGGTGCAGCTCGTGAAAATGCCCGGTCACCAAAACTTTGGAGTTTGGACCGGAGGGAACGGGTGGGGCGGTAAGGGAGAAGAAGATCAGTCAGGTAGGGGGGGGGGCAGGCTATGGAGGGCTTTGAAGGGCTTTGAAGGTGAGTAGTAGTATTTTGAAGTTTATGCATTCCTTGATCGGGAGCCAGTGGAGGACAGGAGTGATGTGGTCACAGGACACAGCTGAATTTTGGACCATCTGAAGTTTATGGAGGGAGCGGGACTGGAAGTGATCGACTGGGTTTGTGCTGAAATGAAATAACGATTCCTTTAACACTCGCCAGAATTACCGCACCCCTTTTTAGCAGTCAGTTTCTCAGACCATCATTAAAAATGCATGGCAGAATCGTTGACGATATAAACGGCAACAACTAATGAGCACAGCTATATGCTGCATACGGTCTTTTCTTGAATAAATAATGACTTCATTAAATCAACTTCACTACTTTTAATTTGTTGGTTTCCTGAGGATTTAATAATTTGCTCATGCAACAGTCAAATAGACTGTAGATATAGAGAGTCGTGTCCATAGCCTGGTGAACTCTGCGTTCTCGGAAGCCTTGGCGCGGCATTCACACAGACGACCCACGTTGCCTTTAACCCTTTCACCGCCGCAATACCAAATGGTTAACCCTTTCACTGCGGCGACACACAGAAGGTTAACCCTTTCACTGCCGCACTACAGCCGGTTAACCCTTTCACTGCTACATGACGGAAGGTTACCCCTTTACTATCACACAACCGACGGCAACCGTCGGTTGTGTGATAGTAAAGGGTTAACCTTCTGCCGTGTGGCAGTGAAAGGGTTAACTTGTATTCAGTGTGGTTCCCCTTGTGTTTTGAGAGGCATGCTCGCCCGTACCCTAATGTGAATTCTTCATCTACCGTTATGCCTCGCCTCAGGTTGTAACATGCAACGGCATTCCTTGCGAGTCTACCGCTGTGACTCCATATTATCCACATTTGTTATTGGTCAGCTGACGTGTGGGCCACTCCTCCCTGTAAAAGCTGACATCCTCTGAAGCCGTGCTTCCTTGAACGATGTATGCTTCTTCAGGCTCTACATGTCTGACCAGCAGCTTTCAATGAGGCCATCCCCTCACTGATTCCGCTGAGCCCATGTGGACCATCATGAGCATTATTCCCTGTTGCGTCTGCGACATTTCCAAGTGGCATAAGAACAAGAAAACTATCCCATCTTCGAGCGATATTTGTTGTTGCCGTCTCTGAGAATATTATAGGCAGTTTAATAATATTACAGACTGAGAAAAGGGAGGGAAGGAGACGGTGCAAGGTGTTTTTAGAGAGCGATACAAAGGAGAGACATTTGGAGACAGAGTGGCTGCATATGGTAGTCAGCTTTATATTGAAGAATTCACATCAATGGATTTGGTAGGTAGTCTGTGTGACTGTGCCTGGTGGTTATAGGTATAAATGATCATCATATATAGCCAGATATAGTGGTCTTGTGTGATCATGCCTGGTGGTTATAGGTATAAATGATCATATATAGTAGTCTGTGTGATCATGCTTGGTGGTTATATGTATAGGTTACTTACTATGAGTTGCTTTGTGAGAACATGAATAAGACCTATTTAGGAATATGTAGAAATAAAAGCTCACGGCTTTTATTTGTACAGAATTATATACATTACAAATATGCAAACGGTCCCTTGGAATCAACAACTAGTGATCTAATCGTCTCCATGGCAATAACATCGCATGTAATAAATTCGCTTTTGAATGTCTCGTTTATCTAACTCTAGTCAATTATACTTTATACATGGATGCACAATTTGCATCGCAACAGTAATAAATATTTACATCTTGTAGAAGTTTGACCCGTGGTCGGGATCAGTTTGTTTGGTCTGTGTATAAAAAAAGCACTATTCTGTGGCAAGTCCTTTTTTAGTTAAAGGAGCGTCTCTATCCTGTATGTGTTTGCATTTATACCCACACTGTCATCACATCAGTGATGCCAGAACTATCTCTGACGGCCGTTGCTCAAACCAAGCGTTGACTGAGCCGTTCTGTCACACGCCGTCTCCATATGAACTCCTTTTGATTTAGTCCTTCAGTCCGTTGAGTCTGGTATTATTTAGAAGATCATGCAGTGATACTGTTTGAATGTAAAATTAAAAGTATAGAACTAAATGAGGGGCGGGGGGGGCGACAGTGGCTCAGGAGGTAGAGCAGTCGTCTGGTAATTGGAAGGTTCCTGGTTTGATTCCCGCTCCTCCCTTTTAGCGTCCTCGGGCAAGACACTTGACTCCTAATTGCTCTCGATGAGCGGGTTGGCACCGTCTGTGTGAGTGAATGTGACGAACAAATTGTAAAGCTCTTTGGATAAAAGCGCTATATAAATGCAGTCCATTTACCATCCATTCCATTTAAATGCCTCTGTTGGTTCCATGAGTCGCAGCACAAAAGTAAATTCTGCCAGTGTGTCTGGAGCCACTATTAGAACATGACTCATAACATGTTATTGTTGGCATCTGTGACTTTGTTCCCTGTTGTGTTGACTCTTCGGTCTACCACCTCCTTTTTCAGCTGTCTCGGCGTACGTGGAGGCCTACGATGACCTCATCAGTGGTCCCGTCGAGCGGTACCTCGACCTCAGCCAGCAGATAGGGGGCGACGTCCAGAAACATGTGAGCACGGGGGATGGAATGTTTCATAGAACGTGTAGAATGACCAAAGGTTAATTTATGCCTTGTGTGTAGATCGACATGAACAATCTTTTTTGGTGTGTGTGTGTGTGTGTGTGTGTGTGTCCCAGGCGGATATGATGAACAAGGCGTTCCGCTGTCATAGACAGCTCCTTGTGACGGCCTCCTCCTCCCAGAAGCCCGCTGATGTGAGTTACATGTGCTTGATAATTGCTCAGTAAATCTTTTCCGGGGCGTGGCAGCGCTCGTATGTCAGATGACCCATCCCACTTATTCAACGGAAGGAAGAGCGGAAATGTATTACAATCTCTAAAACATAGTTTCTAGGGATGCACCCATGACACTTGTTTCATGTCCTATACAGATTCTTGAGTGCTAACCTTCTTTATTTTTAATTTTTTTTTTACTTTCTTTCCCGCCCCCCCCTCCTTTTTCCGCTTTTCTCCCATCCAAATGTTAGTCGTTATGCCAATTCCCAATCCCCTACCTGGTCGTTGCATGCTCTGCCCCCTACCGTCGGTCTGGGAGGGCGGAGGCTATCGCATGCTTCCTCCGACACATGTGTAGCCAGCCCACCGCTTCGTTTCACCTGGCAGCGCGGACTCTCACTGGGGGAGTGTAACGTGTGGAAGGAGCACACTACCTCTCCCAGGACCCGACCTTGCTGTGCAGGCGCCCCGACCAAACTGTAGTAGTCCCTGCTTTACAACGACCAGGACCCACCCACGCCGGCTTCCCACCCGCTAACACTGCCAATTGTGTCGGTATGGACGGTCTGCCAAGCCGGAAGCACCACAGCTGGATTCGATCCCACTGTCTCTGTGGTGGTAGACAGGCGGAGTGTTAAATGCTCTGACTCACTGGGGCTCTGGACTTGGGGTCCTCATGGGGTGGAGGTCGGGACGGGGGCCCGGGATGTTTCACTTTATAGTATGTCTCTTCCTTTATATATTTAATTTAATTATCTTGTCATTATTGTTATTATTATTGCTGTTATTGTCCTGTGAAGTATTGTTTATTATTACTGTTACTGTGTTGTGTCTTGTTTCATGTGGAAAAAAAAGAAACTAGTGAATTTGCCAGCATGCAGAGGCTTTCTGGGTCTAATTAATATGCTTTTCTGGCCAGAAATGTAGTTCTGCCTTTCACCTTGCTCATCGTCTTGAGAGCCATGGATTCCCCGCTCAGGCTGCCGACCAGGTGACGACCTAGATAGCTTATAGACTTTTTTTTGCAGCTAAAAGTCGGCCCTCGAGATGAATGCCGGGCGAGAGCGGCTTCCGCAGCCAGAGTTGGGAATCAAAGATGATGAATTCTGTTTTTCGCAGAGAACATTTATTGTCAAAGAGCCGATGGTAGAGAATTCCTTCCTGAGACTGAGTGCCCTCTGCAGCTTGCGCCGCTCTAATCCTCTCCCGTTCTAATCTCCCCAGGCAGCGCTGGCGGCCATCCTGCAGCCAATGAGCACGTTGATCTCTCAGGTGCAGACGTTCCGCGAGCAGAACCGCTCCTCCGTATTATTCAATCACCTCTCCGCCATCAGTGAGAGTGTGCCCGCCCTCGGCTGGGTCGCCATGGTGAGAGGGGGGTTTGGCACTGCCAGCCCATCTTGTGTGTGTGTGTGTGTGTATTCATCGTGTATGCATGCATGCATGGACCGTTAAATGAGTATGTAATTGTCGGAAACAAGCCACCCTTTCATTCTGTCACGGCAATCTGGTTGTGGAGCGACAGTAGTTTGGCGTGAACGTGAAAGCCGGCAACAGAGTCTCCACTGTGTCTGCTGTTGCAGCCCTAGATGATGATTAATGGATTGCAATTCACTGTCTGAATATATGTCTGAAGCGTTATATTATTAATAATATGCTGCCTCCTCCTCACAAAAAAAAAAGAGAAACTTACTAAATACTTTAATAATCTAATTTAGGCCACTTGTTTTCTTCACTATTTTACTGAAGCTCAGACCATGTGCATTTTTTTTAAACCCCTGATTCATGTTCTTTTTGTTCATCAATCTCCTTCCGTCTGTCGCAGGCCCCTAAACCAGGCCCCTATGTAAAAGACATGCAGGAGGCTGCCATGTTCTACACCAATCGTGTGCTCAAGGACTACAAGGAAAAGTAAGCCTACGTCTGAAAGTACACACTGCCTACTATACCTACGTCTCAAAGCACACACTGCCTACTATACCTACGTCTCAAATGACACACTGCCTACTATACCTACGTCTCAAATGACACACTGCCTACTATACCTACGTCTCAAATGACACACTGCTTACTATACCTACGTCTCAAAAGTACACACTGCTTACTATACCTACGTCTCAAAGTACACACTGCTTACTATACCTACGTCTCAAAGTACACACTGCCTACTATACCTACGTCTCAAAGTACACGTGCTCCTATAATTACTAGGGGTGTAACGGTACACAAACTACGGTACGTACCTCGGTTTTGAAGTCGAGTTTCGGTACGGGTTTTCGGTACAGCGGGGGAAAGTTTGGCTTTCCGTGTTCCACTCAGGGGTGATGTAGTGTGCAGTAAATAATTGTACTTGTAGGGCTGTCAACGAATATTCTATATTGAAATCAAATTAATAATCGACTTGTATAGAAAATAAATAATAATAATTATATTAGATTGTGAAAAAAAAACAGCCCCCGTGGGCGGTCGTTAGTGGTTAACATACCGTTGTGTTCGTATGGTACACACTGAAACGGTTCGGTACGGATGCGTGTACCTTTACACCCCTACTTAAATATACCTACGTCTCAAAGTACACACTGCCTACTACACCTACTACATGGTATACAGCAGTACACTGCAAACTATTCCAAGACATTTAAGTATATATTTCACTGTGGTGTGTACCACAACTCTGTGAATCCTTTTGTGGTGTTGTTTCAAGGTAGTATGATCGGGATGCATGCTCAATAGTTTGTAGTACGAACGCTTAGAAGCAACGGTTTGCTCTAAAGGATTTCTTCCTGTATCCATCTGTCTTTAATTCCCTCGTGCTTCACTGTTTTTAACCCCACGCTTTTATTGACTCAGCAGTGCTGACACACATTAGTGCTGGACTCACTGTGGACGGGGCTGAGTTAAACCCCTAAGCACTTACTTGTAGTGGTCATTATACCGCAATGACTTGACAAAAAGATGAGGCAGTGACTGCAGCTTGCTGTGCGATTCCTCTGAAGTCAACCTGATGGGTCAGATGAACGGCACAGGGAGCAATTTATTTTATTCAAAGCTCACATCTTGTGGAAAACTCACTTTTTCAGTTCTTCTGCAGTACATACAGTGATGCAGTACTACATCATTTGGGGTCTCGTAGACGTTGTGCTGAACAGGACTGAAACAGAGGTATAGAGGCTGCCAGAATGAGAACAGGACTGAAACAGAGGTATATAGGCTGCTAGAATGAGAACAGGACTGAAACAGAGGTATAGAGGCTGCCAGAATGAGAACAGGACTGAAACGGAGGTATAGAGGCTGCCAGAATGAGAACAGGACTGAAACCGAGAGGTATAGAGGCTGCCAGAATGAGAACAGGACTGAAACGGAGAGGTATAGAGGCTGCCAGAATGAGAACAGGACTGAAACAGAGAGGTATAGAGGCTGCCAGAATGAGAACAGGACTGAAACAGGGAGGTATAGAGGCTGCCAGAATGAGAACAGGACTGAAACGGAGAGGTATAGAGGCTGCTAGAATGAGAACGGGACTGAAACAGAGAGGTATAGAGGCTGCCAGAATGAGAACAGGACTGAAACAGAGAGGTATAGAGGCTGCTAGAATGAGAACAGGACTGAAACAGAGGGGTATAGAGGCTGCTAGAATGAGAACAGGACTGAAACCGAGGGGTATAGAGGCTGCTAGAATGAGAACGGGACTGAAACGGAGAGGTAAAGAGGCTGCTATAATGAGAACAGAGGGGTATAGAGGCTGCTAGAAACAGAGGGGTATAGAGGCTGCTATAATGAGAACAGGACTGAAACAGAGGAGTATAGAGGCTGCTATAATGAGAACGGGACTGAAACAGAGGGGTATAGAGGCTGCTATAATGAGAACAGAGGGGTATAGAGGCTGCTAGAAACAGAGGGGTATAGAGGCTGCTAGAATTAGAACAGGACTGAAACAGAGGGGTATAGAGGCTGCTATAATTAGAACAGGACTGAAACGGAGGGGTATAGAGGCTGCTAGAAACGGAGAGGTACAGAGGCTGCTAGAATGAGAACAGGACTGAAACAGAGGGGTATAGAGGCTGCTAGAATGAGAGCAGGACTGAAACGGAGGGGTATAGAGGCTGCTAGAATGAGAACCGGACTGAAAAAGTCACATTATTTGGCCCACAGCCCACCACCCATGTTACATTTCGTCCCTTGGCCCTCCTGGTATCGACTGGTAAAGATAATTAATACTACAAATCTCTATACAACAAACTTCCTCTTGGGTCAGAATGCCTCATCAATTGGGGTGGAGGTCTGAGAACCTCATGTTTTAGAATATAAATCTATTCTTTTTTTTTCATCTTTTTTTTATTTTTCAATTGTTCTCTCATCCCAATTTCGTATTTCCAATTCTTCCCTCCCCTGTCTTGAACATTGCTAGACTATGCCTCCCACTGGTCGGCTGTAGTGAGGATAGAAGCCTTGCATCACGTATCCCCTCCGGTACACAAGGAGGCAGCCTGTCTCATCTTTTCACCGCAACAGCTCGAACTCTCAGTGGCGAGGAGTAACGGCGTGGGAGGCTCACGCTGCCCCCGATACTTGCTGTTTCCGCTGTACCGGCGTCACCCAACCGACCTGTAGGAGTCGCTGTCCACAACGTCCAATCCCCACCCATCGGCTTTCCCACCCCCTAATACTGCCAATTGTGTTGGTATGAACGGCCGGCCAAGCCGGTAGCAACGCAGAGAGCTGGGCTCGATACCAGCATCTCCTGCGTTAGTGGCGAGCGCCTTGCCCACTGCGTCACCTAGCCGCCCAATATAAACCATTTCCATACCGTTTATCCATGTAACTATTGTGTGTAGGGGTTCTGCATGTTGTGTGCGTTTTTGATTGGACAGTGTGATGATGACTGCCGTCTGTCTTCCAGGGACAAGAAGCACGTGGACTGGGTCAAGTCCTATATGGAGATCTGGAGTAAGCTGGTGGACTACATCAAGGGGCACCATACGACCGGACTGGCCTGGAGCAAGACTGTTAGTGTTACCATCTTCCCTCTCTCTCTCGCCACGTTCTCTCTCTCTTGCTCTCGCTCTTATCGCTCTCTGGCTTTTTATTGCTTGCTTGCATGTAGGGCTGGGAGATATGGGGGGGGTTGCAATATTTAGACGTTTTATTTTTATTGTGTTTGTATATATATATATATGTGCTTAGGGTATGGAATATAATCCAATTCACTCTTGTCTCGCTCTGTGCTGTCCTCTAGTTCATTAAACAGGAAGTGACTCATGACTAGTACATCTCGTTAAAATATAAACATCAATCTGTCTTCCTCAAATGTTCATAATTGGAGGCCTTGCATGGAATGTTGTAGTTCTCTTTCTTCCAGGATGGCTGCCTGTAACATTGCAACTAGGGATGCACCGAATGGGAAATTCTTGGCCGAAACCGATACTGAAACACTAACGTTAGTTCAAAAGTTTTTTTTTCTTTTTTTTTTAACTTTTTTTTTTAGCGTTTATCGCTTTTCTGGTCAAGCATGACCGACAGAAACAGGTTGAAATGGGATGTAGAGCAGGGGAAGACACTGAAAATACGGCGGGTCCGGGAATCGAACTCGTGTACCCCAGATCCGTGACGAGCACGGTTTTCCCCGACGCAGAAATAGCGCCGAGATATGCGGTGATCTACGGGAGCTCCCCAGTTCAAAATGTTTTAACCGCGACGGGCATATAGTAATGGCGAGGATATAAAGCATGTTAAAGACGCATTTATTGGATGCGTTGTTCGCGGAGTTTATAGAAACAGCGCGACTCCCAAGAGGAGTTAGTTATCGCAGGCTGCAGAACGCAGGAAGAGCTGCCAAGCTGCTCACATTACACTTGATTGATTACGTCATCACAACAACACTTTAGGTTACGAACGTTACGTAACCCTGTTCTTTGACATTCTGTGATATATTTTCGGTGCTAAAACCCTTTCGGCAGAAAGAGCCTTTTTAACCATTTTCGGCCGAAGTTTTGGTGCATCCCTAATTGCAACCATTCTTTTTTCCCCAGAGACAACGGTTGCTATGTGTTGATTGTGTGTGTATATATATACATACAAACAAAAACATAATCATTTGGTGTCTTATTACTGGATCTTGTGAATTATTCAGTCGAAATATTGTGCTTTTCCACTATTCGCCTACTCTACCACTGCACAGGAATTAGGCATTTTCTTTTGAACGTGGTTACCAATGGTTACAGGCAGCCGTCCTGGAAGTAAGAACTACACACGCATTCCATGCAAGGCCTCTATTGTGTCCGTCTGGGCTGCTGGCCATGTGGCCCAGTTCAGGAGGCTGGATGGATGCATGAAAGAAACGAGTAAAACCGTGCATAGTACGAGTCCATGGAAGAACCATAAAACTCTGTTATAAAGTCAATCCAAATCACTTGGGAGTGTGAATGTGTTCCATCACAAGAAAGTACTCCACCTCTACGGTCTACAGCAGACCTGGGCATTGTACGGCCCGCGGGCCGGATCCGGCCCGCGGGATGATTCTGACCGGCCCGCGAATGATTACATGATAATAAAAAAAAATAAAAAAAAAAATATATTTTTTTAATATTTTTTTTTATTTTATTTTTTTACTTTTTTTTCATGTCAACGTTCACACGCACAGTATACACTTAGGAGACATGCTCAGAAGATGTTGGTTCTCTTTGGATCCACCTACATATGTGAACAGACATTCTCAGTCATGACATTTACCAAGTCCAGGTACAGATCCTCTCTCACTGATGAACATCTGGCAGCTGTGCTTCGCATCTCCACCTCAGACATGCAACCTGACTTTGATGGACTTGTTAAAGCTCAACAGAGACTGGATTTCTCACACTGAATGAAAAAAAAGAACTGAAGAACACTAAAATGTGGAAATATAACAAGTGAAATGGGACACTTGATATTTTTTTTTCTTTTTTTGCACAGTTTTGAAAACATAAAATGTTTAATATAGGCATGTAAAGTAAAAAAGGCTACAAAACTGGGACACTTTTCTTTACACAGTTCAGTGACATGTCTTGTTTATTTTTGCTATAAGATTATGTGATGTCTTTAGAAAGCTAAGAAAATCCTTGTTTCAATAGTATATGAAACTCAAAATTCCCTTTGTTATTAATGTTTCACATTTTGTTTATCATTTTGGAAATAAATTCTATTTGAATAAATGATATTTTTGAAAGCTATAACCTCACCTTTTAATTGCCAAATAATAACATACACTCTTACCAGGGGTCAAAACAATGCCATTTACTGCTTTTTATATAGAAATAAAATGTATATTATGCATAATTGAGTTTGGAATTTTGGCCCGGCCCCCCAACATATTTTCAGTTGCTCATTCGGCCCCCCGGGAAAAATAATTGCCCACCCCTGGTCTACAGGCTTCTCTGCTGGCTGTGGCTCCAGGGGAGTTGAACAGTTCTGGCTCTGCTAATTTCTTTTCTATCTTTTGGTGCTTTTTTTGGTGGACAAACCACCGCACATGACTGGCGACTCGCGACTGGAGACTAGCTCTGCTAGCACACATAGCCTACTGTGTACAGACTGTTTCAAACTGTATTTTAAATTAGAAAGCAAACAAAATGAATGGACAAGAGAAAAGAGAAAAATAAATCTCAATTTGGTCAGTCTTGTCATTTGGACAAGAAAAGCCATTACTTTAAGTTGCAGGCAAGAAAGACGAGACAAGTTTGTCCACTGTCTGGTTTTAAAGCTGTCCTGTTGCTGGTCACTCGCAATACAAAAAAATATATAAATTTATTTTAAATTTTTTATATTAATATAATATTTAATCGATTATTAAAATATATCACGATAATTATCGTTTTATCGCCCATCCCTACTGGACTCTTATGTCCAGACACCTCACTTAAAGCCGTTTTCTCCGTGTCAGGGTGCTGTAGCGTCGGCCGGGGCCGCTGCCCCTCCTCCTCCTGCCGGCGGCTGCCCCCCACCCCCTCCTCCTCCTCCCCCCGCTCTCATGGACATGAGCCCGTCATCCGGCGGCGGCGGCACCAGCCGGAACCAGCTGTTCGATTCCATCAACAAGGGACATGACATCACCAAAGGTAGGTGGCCGGGAGAACCGACACGGGGGCGGCGTTTTCATTGATCGGCTGCCATGTCGCCCTCCTCCCCGACTTCCCCTCGGTAACGTGTAGCGCTGCACAACTTGCAGAGGGGAGGGGGTAAATGGAATGCACTTTCCCTTATGCAGACAACGGGGGGGAATCTAAAGCTTTAGGGGGGGGGGGGGTAATGAGTCAGAAGATATCACAGATGGGTTGTCTAGGATTATTATAATTAATCCCGATATTGTTTATTTACTTGTATTATAGTTTGTTAAGTCATTGGTTCTCGCACAGGGAAACGATGAGAAATCGCAATGCGTTCTGGGTAAAATGTGCCTCTGAGTGAACATCGCTGTGGACTCGCTCCCTCTGCCCTCGAAGGGTCCATCTCTTCTTTTCTCATAGTAAGGAAGCGGCGCTTAAGATGGCAGCGGGGATTCCCCTGAGGGGAAGTTAAAGGAGGAGCCAGCGAGGGCATGTTAAAGGAGGAGCCAGCGAGGGCATGTTAAAGGAGGAGTCAGCGAGGGCTCGTTAAAGGAGGAGTCAGCGAGGGCATGTTAAAGGAGGAGTCAGTGAGGGCATGTTAAAGGAGGAGCCAGCGAGGGCTTGTTAAAGGAGGAGTCAGCGAGGGCATGTTAAAGGAGGAGTCAGCGAGGGCATGTTAAAGGAGGAGTCAGCGAGGGCATGTTAAAGGAGGAGTCAGCGAGGGCATGTTAAAGGAGGAGTCAGTGAGGGCATGTTAAAGGAGGAGTCAGCGAGGGCTTGTTAAAGGAGGAGTCAGCGAGGGCTTGTTAAAGGAGGAGTCAGCGAGGGCTTGTTAAAGGAGTCAGCGAGGGCTTGTTAAAGGAGTCGGCGAGGGCTTGTTAAAGGAGGAGTCGGCGAGGGCTTGTTAAAGGAGGAGTCGGCGAGGGCATGTTAAAGGAGGAGTCGGCGAGGGCATGTTAAAGGAGGAGTCGGCGAGGGCATGTTAAAGGAGGAGTCGGCGAGGGCATGTTAAAGGAGGAGTCGGCGAGGGCATGTTAAAGGAGGAGTCGGCGAGGGCATGTTAAAGGAGGAGTCGGCGAGGGCATGTTAAAGGAGGAGTCGGCGAGGGCTTGTTAAAGGAGGAGTCGGCGAGGGCTTGTTGGAGGAGTCGGCGAGGGCTTGTTGGAGGAGTCGGCGAGGGCTTGTTGGAGGAGTCGGCGAGGGCTTGTTAAAGGAGGAGTCGGCGAGGGCATGTTAAAGGAGGAGCCGGCGAGGGCATGTTAAAGGAGGAGTCAGCCAGGGCATGTTAAAGGAGGAGTCAGCGAGGGCATGTTAAAGGAGGAGTCAGCGAGGGCAATCGTTTTCCACCCTCTTCCTGTAGAGTGCAGTTATACAGGCTGTAAAGTTATTAGCCAGCATTGGCTCTTATCTTTAGAAGGCGGTCATTGGTTCTAATATATACAGTGCAACACGGGGGACTTTTTAATAACATTTCTATACAATTGTTCATTGTAACAAAAGCCTGTTTGTGTTTTGATTCTCCCTGAACTGTCATTCTGTCCCCAGGCCTGAAGCACGTGTCTAACGACCAGATGACCCATAAGAACCCAACTCTAAGGACCCAGGACACGCCTGCAGTACGCACCGGACCCAAACCCTTCAGCGCCACCCCCAGACCCGCCGCCGTCAGCAAACTGCCCCCTGTCCTGGAGCTGGATGGAAAGAAGTGGAAAGTGGTACGATATTTTATCACTTTCTCTTTTCCTTAATGAAATATTATGACTTTGAGTTTTCTTTTACCATTAACACATTCTGTGCCACACAGTTTGCCCATCTTATACCACTCTCTGCCAGTGCTGTAAGCCTATGGAGTCGCTCACCTTCTTTGCAGGGCTATAACTTTTTAAATATTATAGCTATATCGACATTACTATGGCCCATTCAACATCGGGTATCTATCGTTCCGGATGTGGGAACGTTATATTTTTCCATTCATATATTGTCGTGTTAGTACCGTCGTGAATATAAGTGTTTTTAGATTGTAGAGCAGTAATTCCTAGAACGCGAGTTATAGGCCCCCACGCATATTATACATAATCGATTGGCGTTTCGTTCCTATACACGCTATATTAAAAAATTCAAATGCATATGCTCGGTATACATTATGCTCCATCATGCGTGAAGAAAAGGGGGGGGTCGTTTATGATTCCTTGATTGTCAGTAACGGCTTTCTTTAGTACGACATCATACGTTGATCAGATGGATTGCAATGAAATAAATGGACAATCGAGCTGGGATTAACGTTAGATTCCTCTTACCTGTGGCCGATGAGTCTGGAGAGAAAATATTCATTTTTTTCTCTTTTTTTTTTATCCACATTTTCTATATTTTCTCCCATCCCAATTTCGTATCATCCAATTCAACCCTCCCCTGTCACGAACGCCGTTTCTTGCCTCCCACAAGCCGGCTGCAATGTGGACTAAGTCATACATAGCACAAGTCCCCTCCGGTACTTGAGGTAACAGCAGTCGCATCTTTTCACCTGCGCAGCTCGATCTCTCAGGGCCCTTTCTCACTCACTGCTCTTTCTCACTCACTGCTCTGTGTCGAATCAGACCTGGCTCGCATCAGAAAAGGGTGTGTCTGTCTGAGTGAGAACGCTGTCCCCCGCCCCCCGCTGATTCGTCCCCGGGGGCGCTGAACCTGGACCACTGAAATAGGTGGTCTCAGGCGTGCACCCGTGGTCGACCAGTAGATCAATGACATTCAATATAATGCATATAATCGATGCAGCAATGTTACTAGTAAAAGCTAACTAGCGTTTAGCCGTTAGCTTAGCGCTATCGTTAAAATGCTCAAAAGCGGACTCTACAACACCATCCATTCGTGATAAAATGTGGTGGGTTATATTGACAAGGCTTGACAACAGAGGTTCAAATATAACTTCATATTTATTGGCCATTTGTTCATTTTATATCAGCATCCAGAGTCCGCAGTCGTGTTAAGACATTCCTGTTTACATTTTCGGTCGACCAGTAGATCAATGACATTCAATATAATCGATGCGAGCAATGTTACTAGTAAAAGGTTAAGCTAACTAGCGTTAGCCGTTAGCTTAGCGTTATTGTTAACCCTGCAAAACGATCAAAAGCGGACTCTACAACAGAGTTCCATTCGTGAGAAAAGGGGGGTGGGTTATATTGACGAGGCTTGACAACAGAGGTTCAAATATAACTTCATATTTATTAGTTATTTGTTTCTTTATATCAGAATCCATTCTCCAGTCTCCGTGTTAACACTTCCTGTGTTTACATTTCGAGCGTGACATCATCGACTACGGCAAGCTTACAAGCTCAAAACGCAAACCGTAAACAAAACCCAGAGCGCACCCAGACTGAAGTGTGTACACAAACTAGAGGGGGGAGAGGGGGGGGGGGAGTTCGCATCGGATCTCGGAACGGGCAGAACGGAACGAAATAGAAACGAATAGGGTGAGTGAGAAAGGGCCCTCAGTGGCGAGGAGTAACGCGTGGGAGGCTCACGCTGCCCCCGACACTTCCTGATTCTACTGCGCAGGCGCACCAACCGACCTGTAGGAGTCGCTGTCCACAACGCCCGATCCCCACCCATCAGTTTCCCACCCCCTAATACGGCCAATGTGTATTAGTACGGACGACCAGCTAAACTGAAAGCAAATGTGGAGCGCTGGGCTCGAACAGGCAAGCCCAGCGTCTCCAGATTTTGTGGCGAGCGCCTTGCCCACTACGCCACGTAGCCGCCCCAAATATTCAAATTATTTGATTTCGATCTGCTAGATCCATTTTCCGTTTGTATGACTCAATAAACGCCGAAAGCATATTGATTCTTGCGTCTCGAAAGCGATCCAATGCACTCGAGTGTTTGTCTTGATCAACATAACAAGATAGCTCTGCCGGAGCATTTTCCCCGATGCACAGAGCGCCACATCCGGTTTAGAGTGGAGTGCAACTCACCCCGAAATCCACCAGGTGGCGGTATTGAGGCGTTGAAATATCAGACAGTCCAACTGGCTTCCGGAGCCTTCCTGGATGAATTATGAATGCCAATAGCGAATAAAGGAAATGACGATCATAAAAACGAGTCAACTCGTTGTTGGCGCTCAACGATTGGCGGGCAATAACGAGTAAACTCGTTTTTGGCGCAGAATGTGTTAATGGGAACATCCCCCAAATCAAGAGTTCCAATATGTTATTTCCATGGCCTAGAAAGGTTTAATCAATATTTGTGAACATGAGCTAATGTTGGCCTTTTTGTTTTTTTTATACCCAAATTAACTTTGTTCTATAGTAGTAGTCAGTTTTAAAATCGGAGAAATTACCCATTATACTCGGAACATTGCCCTCGGTATTCACATTATCATCTATAACATCTCCCAAATTAATTAGCTATGGAGCAAAAACTTGTGTTTTAGCACTTTTTGGGATTTGTGTGTTGTTCCACATTCAAATCCCGGTTAACCGGTCTGTAGTGTGGTAGTGAAATGGTTAACCTGCTGTTGTGTGGCAGTGAAAGGGTTAACCTTCTGTGTATTGTCACAGTGAAAGGGTTAACCGTTTGGTAGTGCAGCAGTGAAAGGGTTAAAGCAGCCGGTGCCTCTGCGAGTCTGTAACCTCGTTCCCAGTTTGATCTCCTCCGTGAGATAAAGACTGGTAAAGCACTACGGCCGAAAGTGTGAATTTCCGGTGTATGCTAGAACGTCCCGGTCATGTAGTAAATTCTTCAGGCAAAGCCGTTGCAGTGGCTTAAACGAGGAAATATTGTGCACTTCACACGTTTCTATAATTGTTTTGTCGAAACCCGGAAAGCCTGTAGCCGGTACTTCCTGTACTTCCGTTTTCACACTTTGGGAGGCATAGCTTTACCAGCCTAGGGAGTCTGTGGGGAACATCTGCTGCGTCTTCTGCATTTGAGAAGTGGTGCAGAGCTCGTTCTTTCTGCTGGGCAGGTCAAACTGTCTCTCGCTCATTTCTCTGAAGTTGCCTACAGTGGCTTTTACAGCTTAGCAGCCGTTTGTGGCTCTTGGCTGAAACTACAGCCCGGCTGGCTTTTGTTTATGTAATCATGAGAGATTTCAGAATGACTCTGACTATATTTCTGATACCACAGCCTTTTATAGTAAACTCCTTTCTCACCCCCCCCCCCTCTCTCTCTTCCACTCTCTCCTTTCTCTGTCTCTCTCTCTTCCCCCCTCCACGTCCTTCCCTCTGCCCCCCTCCTTCTTTATTTGCCCCCTCCACATCATCCCTCTTTCTTCCCCCCTCCACGTCCTTCCCTCTGCCCCCCTCCTTTATTTCCCCCCTCCACATCCATCCCTCTTTCTTCCCCCCCTCCACATCGATCCTTCTGCCCCCCTCCTTCCCCCCTCCTTTATTTCCCTCCTTGCCCCCTCCTCCACATCCATCCCTCTTCCCCCCTCCTTCTTTCTTTCCCTCCTTTCCCCCTCCCTCTGCCCCCCTCCACATCCCGCCCTCTCCTTCTCCCCCCACCCCTCCACATCCTTCCCTCTGCCCCTCCTTCTTTCTTTCCCACCCCTCCACATACATCCCGCTACCCCTTTCCTTCGTTCCCCCCCCCCCCCCCCCTCTGTAGGAGAACCATGAGGGGGCTCAGAACCTGGTGATCAGTGACACGGAGCTGAAACAGGTCGTCTATGCCTACAAGTGCAATAACAGCATGTTGAAGGTCCAGGGCAAGATCAACTCCATCATTCTAGGTAAGACCACGGCCAGGACAACGCATTATACCAGTGTTTCAGTTGGGCGCTGCTGTTTATTTATTATTTTTATTTGTGGGTGAATTGGTAGCAGCATCATACTAGCATGTCTGAAGCTAGTGGGGGTCTCCACACGGCAAGAGGACAGTTTTAGTTTAAATTTTTTATTATTTTTTAATCTTTATTAGCATTTTCAGCTTTTTCTGGCCACGCAGGACAGATGGAGGAGAGAGGGAGAACAGGAGGAGAGGTGGGGAAGACATGCGGCAAATGGTCGCCGGGACTGGGAAACTAACCCGGGACGACCGCTTCGCGACTCAGCGCGCTATATGGTGTGCTACAGGCGCACCCCAGGACAGTTTTAGTTTTACAGTAACTAGGCTCAGGAAATCTACCAAATTCTTCTGTGTCCTCGGTTACATACACCTCTTTGTGTTCCTACCTGCTAGAGACTACGTGTTCCCTGCCACATCATTTGATAAAATGTCTTTCAATCGTCCTAATGTGCTTTTTGTTTCTTCCCCCCCCCCCCCCCCCGTCAGACAACTGTAAGAAAATGGGCCTGGTGTTTGAAAATGTCGTAGGCATCATCGAAGTGATCAACTGCAGAGACTGCAAGGTTCAGGTTTGTACAACAGACATGGACTGATTACTTTATACAGTGACATGAAACACTGGAGACGGGGGACAAAAACGAGGACTGGAGAGGACATGAGAAAAGCAACAAAGATATAATTTCAGCAAGATTTTAGACAAACCGTATACCTTATGGATCATAATGCTCGTATGTTGCAATGGTTGGGATTGTTGAATTTGAAGACATTTTGAAAATAATTTGTCCCAGGGCGGCCGGGTAGCGCAGCGGACTAAGCGTCTGCCTACCACAGCAGAAACAGTGGGATCGAATCCAGCTGCCGCGGTGCCTCCGGCTTGGTCGGTCGTCCATACTGACACAATTGGCAGTGTCAGCGGGTGGGAAGCCGGTGGGGTGCGTCCTGGTCGTTGTAAACAGCGACTCCTACAGGTCGGTCAGGGCGCCTGCTCAGCGAGGAAGGGATCTGGGTGAGGTAGTGTGATCCTCCCACGCGTTACACTCACCCAATGAGAGTCCTCGCTGTCAGGTGAAAAGAAGCGGCTGGCTGACTCCACATGTATCGGAGGAGACATGTGATAGTCTTCAACCCTCCCTAGACCGGCAAGTGGGGGGAAATGTGCGCAACGACCAGGAAGGGGAGGGGGGAATTGGCATAACAACAAGAAATTGGGATGGGAGAAAAATACAGAAAAAAGGGGGAGGAAAAAGTAGATCAAGAAAATAATTTGTCCCTTTTTTCTTTTGTATCTAGGTCCTGGGGAAGGTCCCCACCATCTCCATCAACAAGACGGACGGTTGCCACGTCTACCTGAGCAAGGATTCCCTGGAGTGTGAGATCATCAGCGGCAAGAGCTCAGAGATGAACATCTTGGTCCCCAACAAAGACGGAGAGTTTGTGAGTGTCCAGATCTTTCAATTAAAAAAAACGTCATTAGTCCCGCAAGGGGCAATTTAAGGCATGAATACGGCAAACAGCTGCGCTTATACACAAGACAGGACAAGAGATGTACATGACACTATTAAAGCACAAGAAACTGTTAGAACATCCTTATATAGCTGATCTGTCGAGTCTAATAAGTACATTTGTTCCGTACAAATCTGCCGTGCTTTGGGTTTTGTTCAGGTCTTTTGTTTATAGGCACTGGTGATAACCAGGTGATGAGCGGAACGTAGTTCGCCTCTGGAAGGTGTATTTGTAGTAGTAGTAGTAGTAGTAGCAGCAGTAGCAGCAGTGTAGACTTCAAAGTTCTCTTGATGGATTTTTAACGGACATAAACAAGAGCTTGTTCTTTCACAGCCTTTTCAAATATAACGAGTATGATTTTGTTTTCTGAATCTTGAATTAGGGTGCGATTGACATTTGACATGACGTTTTCCCCCATTTGTATACTTTCTTCCCCTCAGACTGAGATGGCGGTTCCGGAGCAGTTCAAGACCGTCTGGAATGGCAAGAAGCTCGTCACCACAGCAACAGAGATCGCTGGATAGAGGGGCCACCTCTCTCGACGCCCACCCCCCCCCCCCCCCCCCCCTTTTGTAAATGCCTACCTGACTGATCGACCACCCAACCAGCTAACTCCAACAAAGTAGACTGAGATTCGGACCTCGCCCATATTTTCCCCTTTCCTTCCCATCAGCCAATCACAGCTTAAGCTGTTCCTTCCATCAGCCAATGAGAGGACTGCTTGCTTTATCTGGAGCATTCCTTCAGCCAATTGCAGGGAGCAGCTTGTCATTCGAATTGGTTTCCCAAAGGCCAGTGAGCACTTTTCCATTCACATTCATGAGTTTAGCCAAAAACCAGCATGTTCTGCGTCTATTTTCTTTAAACCATTCCAAAAGAATCAATGCTATGCTAAATTGAACATGTAGACTAGCCAAGATGATGATGAGGAAGAGAAGACTTCCTGACTCCTCTGCAGAAACAGCACTGTGGCTCATCAGGCTATGCTTCCTGGTTGCTTCAACCAATCATTGATCATGTCGTCATCCCTCTTCCAGGTCAGGAGGGGCAGGTGTTTTAAATAGGGGTCCAATAGGTTTCTGTTCCATTATATGCAATTCCAACGGCGAAGCACATGTATAACCAATCAAGCCCTTATACAGAATGACAATGCTATAGATATCACTTATTCTGATGTTGACCATAATGACAATGGTATTAACATAATGGTCATAGTGAATAACATAACGGTAACACAACTTGTCATCACTCTCACAGAGAACATAAATAGGTTTAAAAGAAATTAAGTAAGGTGCAGGATCACTGTTTCTTTATTTTTTTCTTTTCTTATCTTATCCTAACACACTCCAACTAAATGTTGGAACAATAATATTGTTAAATGAGTGAGATGGGGCTGGCATTCCATTTGCGAACCCTAAAGCCCACACATGGCACATTCCCTTGAGCTTTTCAAATGAACATTCCATGTAAAGAGATGTGAAAGGAGAAAAAAAAAGAGAAAAGAACCGTAACAAAGTGTAAAAAGGGTGCGATTGCAGCATGTTGACGTTCTGTGGTAGTGATGAGTGGCTCTTGTTCTTGGTACAGAAAGCAGTAGAGCGAGAGAGAGAGAGAGAGACGGTAGAGGTGAGGACAGGACACGACTGTCGGGTTATTGATGGTGGTTATGCGTCCTCTTGATGGGAAACATCCGCTGTTATGATGTGTACAGATATTGGTTATTGTTATGATCTGTACAGATATCGGTTATTGTTCTTGAATAGTCTTGAATATTAGACTATATTCCCCTCTCCATATTCATAGTCTAAACTCTTTTGTTTCTGCTCCTGTAGCTATCACTATCAAGCTCTTAGCTCAAGTTTCTTTTGTATTGTCTGTGTTCCTATTTTATCTCCTTAATTTGGGTCCAGAATCAAAACTCTGCTCATTAGTACCGGAAAACACCATTAAAAAAACGTTGCAATAAAATGACTAGATTTGTTTTTCTTTAAAAAGGAGTGAATTGTCAATTGTTTGTCTTGTTATCCGGCAGAGGGAACTCTTTTGTGGCCGTAATACATTTTTTACTCTAATACTAAAGTATTTCAATTTGAGAACTTTTCTACTTTTACACCACTACATTTGACATCAACCCGAGAGTTACTTGGCTGTGTATTCAAAACTGATGAGCTGATTTTAAAAAGAGCTAAATTAAGTGAGCAGCATAACTGGACCACCAAACACTTGGAAACGCAACATTCAGAGATCAATGCAAAATGAACTATATAGAATTTTTGATACACAAGTACATTCATTATCAAATAAATGTCTACATAAATAGAATGTTGAATGGAGAACTCTGACTTTACAGTGTACTGTTGTATCAGGGTGTACTTTCACTTAAAGGATTTTTGCACTTTATTTTGTGATATTTGTATTGTTTCGAGATGCATTCATTGGGATATCAGTCACCTTTACATACCACATCTAGAATATAATATGGTATGTTCACCAGTCATAATTTGTGAATGGAATGAATTACCTTTTATTTATACTCTAAAGGCAACTAAGGTTTCCGTCACGTCAGGTTTACATACAGAGATGAGCAATCGTAACTAAAGCGTAAAAATCACAGAATATGAAAACAATACGACAACAATACCAGGGTAGACAAATGCAAGGGATAAATCAAAATGCGTAGAACTTGATGGGGGGAGAGATCAAGGTCCTAAATTGCAACCTGCAACGGGAGAATTTCTCTCTATATATATATATTAGGGGTGTAACGGTACACAAAGTGAGGGGTGAGGTGTCCTTGAAGATATGTGCCTTCCTCAGACACCTGGGAGTGATGTACTGGTGATACTTTGGGTGGTTTTGACCACCCCCTCTGGAGTGCATTCGAGGCAGAGCAGTTGCCGTACCAGACTGTGATGCAGTTAGTGAGGATGCTTTCTATGACTCATCGGTAGAAATTCACCAGAATCCGAGGAGACTGGTTTTCCTCAGTCTCCTCAAAAAGAAGAGATGCTGGTCAGCCTTCTTGACCATGGAGTTGAGGGCTTAAGATAGATCCTCAGAGATGTGGACGCCCAGAAACCTGAAGCTGGACACATGCTGCTCAACCTCGGTCCTGTTGATGCGGATTGGGGTGTACTGCGTGCCTCCCGTGGCCCTCCCTGAAGTCTACGCTGCTTGGTTTTCTTGGATGGTGTTGAGGGCCAGGTTGTTGTCAGCACACCATGCCGCCAGGTCCTGGACCCCCTCCCGTAGGTTGTCTTATCGTTGTTAATCGGTTAGCGGTGTGAGGGAATACCATTTTGTCTACTTTTTTTTTTTTTTTTTTTTGCCAAATTGAAATGTAATCTGCTGTAATTGGGCCATATCACTGTCTGCATTGTTTCAGAGTCCTCTAGCGCAGGGGTTCCCAAACTTTTCAGGCCAGGGCCCAGAAAATAAGGCGTCAGAGAGCCGCGGCCCAATGCACATCGTCAGGCTTTTTTTTTTCTTTTTTTTTTTAGGTGACCGATTTTTTTAGCCAAATATCACTTCAATCCTATTAAGTTAGTTCAAGTTAGTTATTCATTTATATGTGCTATTTATGAGAGGGCTAACTTGTTGCAAAATAATAATGATAATAATAATAGCCTCATTAAAATACTATTGTTGCTTCGGTTGTTTTCAGCGTTTTATGTGCATAATCTGTTATTTAGTTTGAAATGTTCGTTGAAATAAGTAGATTTTTCGTTTTTGTTTATTTATTAAGTTAATATAAAACCATATAGTCACATTTTAGAATACAATAGAATAGAATTTTAGAATACAACTAGAAACACTGTCCTGGCCTGCTTCTACGTTCAGTGGCCTGACAAAAAAATTATAATAAAAAAATAAAAAATAAAAAATAAAAAATAATTTAATTTTTAATTTTTAATTTTTTTATTTATTTTTTATTAAATCATCTCGCGGCCCACCCGTGGCTGCTCGCGGCCCACCTTTGGGTCGTGACCCCGACTTTGGGAACCACTGCTCTAGCGGAGTCGGTGGTACCATAATTCCTTTCAGGGGGGTGTTGACCCGGGACTGAACCAATTCAACAAAGAGGGAAAATGTAGGGACTGGAAATCTCATTTGAAATTTGGAAGAGAAAGGCCACCTGGTTCTTTATTTCTTTGATGGTGGATACATTTTATTCCGAGTAGAGATTACTTGGTCCAATTTATTATATAACTGAAATCTTCTATAATACTTTAAATAGTTGTGTGTAACCTCGTCAAAATATATGTAATCTGCATTCAAATATTAGTTGAGTGGCAAATGATTGTTTTTTTTTATCAGTGTTGATTGCCTTATGACCTGAGCTAAAGGTTTGATTGAAAGAATAAAAACCAAAGGGCTGAGTGGGTCACCCTGCCGACTGCTCTTTGTAGTCCTGTAGGCAGGGAGCAGACATCGCCTGTGATTACAGACACCGATGGATTGGTATAGAGCTTCTTATCATGGTAATGAAGTTTGTGCCTATTCCCATTTTCCTTCCGGATTATCCGCAGATAGGACAGTCAAAGCCTTTTCTGCATCAAAAGTTCTGAGGATAAACTTTTTTTTTAATAAAATCGCTCTGATCTGGATGAACCAGTTTGGATAAAAACCATTTCTAACCAGGATGCCAATACTTTGGGAAGACCATTTATGAATCAGAATGTATGAATGAAAACTTTATTTAACAGATTGCAGAATGGGTACAATACAGTACGGCTCAATACACACAATTGTTAACGGGATGCAGACCAGAGAAAGATGTTTGTCTTGTTTACATCAGGGTCCCCCATTTTCAATTCATAGTGACATTGAGAGCATTTAGTAGTAGTGATATCAGAGCAGTATTCAAGTTCAAGTTTCAAGTTTCAAGTTTCTTTAATAGTTGTCATACAGAAGTACAGAATACTTTTGTACAAAATGCTTCTTACTGTTGCGCTCCAGAGACTGTGCATGACAAGATAAGTATGAAATAAAAACATAGTAAAAATTAGAAGTAAAAAAAGAGGTCACAGTGTTCAGTTTAGACATATGTACAATGTTCGTAGACGTAGTTACCATACAATATACAATACTGTGCAGTGTACTAATATACAATACTATATAGTGCAAGGCATAAATGGACGAGGTGCAGTTTAGGTACAATTCACAGTAGGTGTACGAGTTGTAGTGCAAATCCTTTATCAATAAATATAAAGTGTAAGTGTGTTTGTGTGATCTAAAGTGTGGAGAGTGGGTGCTGCAGTGTGTTGTTTGTTTGAGTGAGTGTGTGCGTGTGGGTGTGTGTGCTGTGTGCATTTGATGGTTGTTGCATAGTGATTATTGTTCGTTTAGCGATTATTGTTCGTTTAGCAGCCTGATGGCCAGTGGATAGAAGCTCCTTCTGAGTCTTTCTGTGCTCGCCATAAGACTCCGGTATCGCTTGCCTGACGGCAGCAGTTCAAAGAGGCAGTTGTTCGGGTGGCTCGAGTCCTTAATAATTCTCTTAGCCTTCCCCTTGCACCGCTTGTTGTAAATGTTCTGGAGGGTGGGAAGCCCCCCTCTAATTGTGCGTTCGGCTGAACGTGTCACTCTTTGTAGTCTGCTACGGTCTTGTGCAGTGCTATTCCCAAACCAGGAGGTGATGTTGCCGGTCAGGATGCTCTCTATTGTACATGAGTAGAAGTTCCTAAGGATCTTCTGACTGACTTGGAACTTCCTTAGGCGCCTGAGGAAGTAGAGGCGTTGTCGTGCCTTCTTCACAACACTGTCAATGTGTGTGGTCCATGTCAAGTCCTCGGATATGTGGGCTCCGAGGTACTTGAAACTGTTCACTCTCTCAACTGGTGCCCCGTCGATGCTGAGGGGGCTGTAGTCCTTGACCCCCGACCTCCTGAAGTCCACAATCATCTCTTTTGTTTTGCTGACGTTCAGGGAGAGGCAGTTCTCCTGACACCACTGTGACAGGTTCTCTACCTCTTCCAGGTAGGCCCTTTCGTCGTTGGCAGAGATCAGGCCCACCACTACTGTGTCATCAGCAAATTTGATGATGGTGTTGTTGTTCCGCTGTGCTACGCAGTCATGTGTGTACAGGGAGTAGAGGAGGGGGCTCAGAACACAGCCCTGGGGGGCCCCTATGTTGAGCGTGATGGATGAGGAGGTGCAGTTGCCGGCTCTTACCACCTGGGGTCTGCCCGTCAGGAAGTCCAGGACCCACTGGCACAGGTCATAGTTCAAGCCCAGGTCCCTGAGCTTGGCTATGAGTTTGGAGGGGACTATGGTATTGAATGCTGAGCTGTAGTCGATGAACAGCATTCTCACATAGTTCCCCTGCCTCTTGTCCAGATGTGATGCTGCTGTGTGCAGCACATGGGCTATGGCGTCCTCCGTGGACCTGTTGGGGCGATATGCAAATTGCAGAGGGTCCAGGTTGATGGGGAGGGAGGAACAGATGTAGCCCTTCACTAGCTTCTCAAAGCACTTCATGGCTATGTATTGGCATCTCTCTCAGATTATCATACCTCTAATGCTGTATTTCGCATAGCAAGAAGCGGTGGACTTAAAATAAATCATCTCAAAATCTCAAATATTATTCTGGATATATCTCATCCAGGCCAGGCGACTCACCCTTCATTGCATTCAGAGCAATTTGGAGTTCAGGTAAAGACAGAGGAGCATCCTGAGCCTGAGCTTCCTCTGAAGAAAGAGAGGGTATCTTAAAAAAAAAAGCAGTGGTGGAAGAAGTACACAGTTCCTTTATAAGTAAAAGTAGAAATACCCAGATAAATGAGTACTCTGGTAAAAGTCCTCCATTCAAATTCTACTTAAGTAAAAGTGGAGAAGTATTTGCTATTGAATGTACTTAAGTATCGAATGTAAAAATATGCATTCTACATGATGTTTTGTATTCCAGCGCTTGGGAGCATTCAATCCTCGATCCACTGAAGTGGTATGTGGTCCAGTTATGCTGCTTCAAAAAAGATTAAAGAGTAAAAAGTACAATATTTCCTTTAAAATGTCGTAGAGTAAAAGTATAACGTTCCCTACATTTTTAAATACTCAATGTGTACATTTTGGGAAATTAGCTTACCGTCTTCTCCAGAGAGAGACAAGAAGATAGATTTCCCTCTCTTTGAGTTCAGTAGAAAGCTATCTGGCTGCATGTTAGCCTAGCTTAGCACAATGAATGGAAGCGGAAATGGCCAGGTAGCCTTTGATTGATTGATTGAAAACTTTATTAACAGATTGCAGAATGGGTACAGTACAATACAGCTCAATACACAATTGTTAAGGGGATGCAGACCAGAGAAAGACTTTCATCTAGTTTACATCAGGGTCCCCCATTTTCAATTCATCATAACATATATGACATACATGACATACAGATAGACAGTACTGCTACTGCCTTCAGGAGAGGTGTTAGTTGGACAATGCCTAGGCTAACCGCCACTGTCCGCTTCCATTCATTGTGCTAAACTAGGCTAACGTGCAGCCAGATAGCTTTCTACTGAACACACAGAGAGGAAACTGGTATATATATTTTTTTTTAACTTCATTTTTTTAGCGTTTATCGCTTTTTCTGGTCAAGCATGACGGACAGAAACAGGTTGAATGGGATATAGATCAGGGGAAGACACTCTGAGAAAATACGGCGAGTCCGGGAGTCGAACTCGTGAACCCCAGATCCGTGACGCGCACGGTTGTCCCCGACGCCGAAATAGCGCCGAGATACGCAGTGAGCTACTGGAGCTCCCTCTGGTATATCTTCTTGTCTCTCTGATAGTATTGTTTGTATATGTGCTGAATGATCATTGGTGTATAATATGCTTGCAAGAAGGTGGCTAGGTCTATTATTCATATAGTGAGTAGCCCTTGATTTATTCATTGAGTACCATATTCAATTCTGATTTAAGTTTAGATGATGTCATTGCAATGGGACAGTTCCAGATATTATGGATTGATTCCAATTATTTTATTCTTCTTGCTTTATTCATTCCTGATGCACAAGATGTGTAATTCCTTATAAAGCATTGTATTACATTCCACACAATTTACACTTCTGACACTTTCTTTTAATTGCAGGAAATCACGGGAAAAAGCAAAACTTTGTTAGATTTTTATTACAAAATAATTTCTCAGTCATTTCAAACATCCCAAAACCAACTTGACCCAACATGCATCTCACTTCCAGCGGTAGCAGTAGTACAGTAATGAACAAATTGGTTGTTAATACCAATAAAAAAGAAAAATAGTATCATACGTCAGACTGCAATGGCACAGCGTCGGTATCCTAGGAGTGATCAGTGCAATAGGAAGGAATTGTGTGCGTGTCTTTACACGCCAGCTCCTCGTGCATCATTACGCATTATTACAGTATTGAGGAAACATGTACAGTACGATATTGTGGTCAATTCACTGTCTGTCTATCAAGTCTTTCATTTAGAAACTCTTCTCTTCTAGAAGTGATCATTCTCATTAAGGGTGCTTTCAAACCTGCTTCGTTTAGCCCAGTTAGATCAAACCCTGAGAACACCGCGATCAAACTCTGGTCTGCACTGAACAACTGCAGCACCCCTTGGCCGCTTGCACAAAGGTGGTCTCAGTCGGCGTTCACGTGAATAGTTTGTTTGAAGTGAGAAGAAATATAGTGGGAACAAAGGCAGGAGAATATCCAGAACACTTTGCATTTAATAAAGGGGATTGGCCAGTTTTTGTTGACATGTTTCCAATATTTGTCAAAATGCATGGTTTTTCATCATAAAATGAATGTGTATACTCAATATCGCCAAAGAAAGTCAGCCCACAAAATTCCAAATTGCATGCTTGGACATATGTTCGTTAGGATTAAAAAAAAGATTCTAATAAAAATGTTGACCTACATAATAATCACATGGCTTTCGTTATAAAGTACGGTTCGTTTGTCAATTGGCAATGTCAAACAAAACACAGTACCGAATGAAAAACTTCAAAAGAAACAATTTCACTTCTCATTCTGACCATTGAAACAATTTCACTTCTTATTCTGACCATTTCAAAAGAACTTAGACTCGAAAGTACCCTTACTCTTAAACCTTCCAGAGCTGAAAGTGAATTGACCACTGACAAAAGTAGGGCTGACCCCTATTAATCGATTAGTCGACTAATCGGTCGAAAGGAGCCGTAGTCGACTGGCCAACCTCTTAGTCGAATATAATTTTATATATTTTTTTTTTAATATACTTTTTTTTTTATCATTCTTTCCTAAAGAAAATAGGCCTAGAAGCGTGGCTAACACTAATGGCACGCATACCAGAGGGTAACTGCCTACGAAAACAGGCACAGAGGCGACTAGACAAATATCAAGATGTATCCATCAGTTGACCAATTGCATGCTTTTGCAGAGGACAAGAAGCCTTCAGTCGACTCCTTCAGACATTAAGCACCCCCCACAGCCCAAATGGAATGATAAAAATTAAATTAAAATAAAAAAAATTAAGTTTAAAAATATAATATATATATATATTTTTTTTTTTGTTTTGTTTTTTAAGTCGACCAATAGTCTACTAACGGCAAATTTTGGCCAATCCTAGTCGACCATCCAAATCCTTAGTCGGGGACAGCCCTAGACAAACGGGTGTTTTAGCGCAGGTGGGGCAGGAGGTTGGCAGTGAACCATTCTCTAGAGAACTGCAGGTGGTCTCCCGGCGAGGCCAGGAACCACAGCTTTCCAGCCTTGTCCATCTCCGCCAGGCCCAGGCGATCCTGCAGGAAGACATTCTGTTAAATCTGTTCTAAATCGTATATATACAAATAAATTGTAAATTGTTTATGTTAAATAAAGAAATACGTTTTTGTTTTACTTGTCACATATAAGGTATACATGTACATTACAGTGAACTGCTTGGTTCTGTATGAGCCCACTGAGATTGTGCTTCACACAGTAAAAAAAGTCAAAAGAATAAAGACCAAACACTATACAAAATATACAATATACAAAACTAAAGTACAAAATGCAAACAAATGCAAAAATGAGGTAGAGAGGTAGTGCAAATATTTGAGTAATAAATAGATAGAATATGGTGTAGTGTTAAAAAGTTTTCAAAAGTTCAAAGTGTCTCAAATGAATGTTAACGGTAAGTGTGTGCATGTGGATGTGTGTGCAATGAATGTAGAATGGGTAGGTTAGTGTTGCATAGAGTCATTGAGCATCCTGATGGCCTGGGGATAGAAGCTCCTTTTGAGTCTCTCTGTTCAATTGTTCAGTAAACGACTGAAAATGGCTTAGCAGTATCTCCACCGTTACCTTCCTTAAAGGAGCAATAGGCAGCTGTAGATTTCGGGCAGAACTTTTCAAATATTTTCAAATCGTTAAACCAAATTTGACAACGCCCTTCCCGATCAGAACACATGCCTCCAAGGCCACACCTCGCTAACAAGCATGTGTGTCTCTATAGGGTTTGATAGACAGCTTGGCCAAGCACCCGTTTATATATCAAAGGAATTCCAGGAATGGAATGGAGAAGAAAGTGTGGTAAAAGGGACTAGAATTATTCCAGCAAGCTCTCGCTTCATAACCTTTCGATTTTGAGTGCAAAACTTTCAACCAAAATTTGCGAATGCTTTTATTTCATATTGCTGGCAAATGACCATGGTATAAGCGGGATAATCAACGAGTAGGTGTGCCTATGAAATCGTCAATAACCTATGCTCTGCAGAGAGTGCAAAGGCTTAAGTCAGTCAAGTAAGTCAGGTGTGCGTTTTAAGGACGCTGCGCATTGGGTGGTTCTTCGCCTACAAGTCGTCCATCAACCATCATTGATTATCGCCTGCTTAACACATCTAAAGTGAAGTATACACCTAAAAGAGCAAACTGTCAAGCCTTTGACTATATGTATTTCCATGTCTCTATGTTAAACCTTGTTGAAACACTGACTACAGCTAACAAATAAATAGTAATATACAGTATAGACGGTTTCACTGGTATCCTGTTGCTAGGGAAGAGTTTGGATCCAAGTGTATTTCCTGTCAGCTGTTACATTAGTAAACACAAACAGGAAATTAATTTGGGTCCTTTTAAAAATTGTATTGTTGTTATTTTGAACCTGTGTATATACAAGATACAAGATTCCTTTATTGCTACAGAACCAGGTTGGTGGTATTCGTGATGTATAATGTATATATAATATATATATATATATATGAAATTTGGAAAACGGTGGTTTTGCACATTTCCTGGGATATACGTACGGTCGTACGCTCCTCGTCAGGTGGATAAACGTTAGAGGAAAACGTGACATGATGAATAACAGATCAGGATATCAGCCACCAAGTGATCTCTATTTTAGGCTAACGCTAGGCGTGACGTCTCCAGTGAGATCACGGTTAGGGTTAAGGTAAGGGTTAGGGTTAAGGTAAGAGTTAGGTTTATAAACAAACGTGCATAAGGGGGCGTCTGGGTGGCGCAGCGGACTAAGCGCTTGTTACCAACGCGAGAGACACTGGTATCGAATCCGGCTGTCAGCGTTGCCTCCGGCTTGGCCGGCCGTCATACTGGCTCAATTGGCAGAGTCAGCGGGAGGGAAGCCGGTGGGGTGGTAATCTGGTCGTTGTAAACAGCGACTCCTACAGCCTACAGGTCGGTCAGGGCGCCTGCACAGCGAGGAAGGGAGATGGTGAGGGTAGTGTGACCTCCCACACGTTACACCTCACCAATGAGAGTCCACGCTGGCAGGTGAAAAGAAGTGGCTGGCTGACTCCGCATGTATCGGAGGGGACATGTGATAGTATCTATCAACCCTCCCTAGACCGACCAGTGGGGGGCACATGCGAGCAACGACCAGGAAGGGGAGGGGGGAATTGGCACAACGACTAAATTGGGATGGGAGAAAAACACAGAAAAACAGGAGAAAAAGTGAAAAAAAATAAATAAAAGAAACATGCATAAAAATATGTGGAGAATTTAATCAGATTAGGATATAAACCCTCACGTGTTCACTGTATTAGAGCTAATTATTAACAGATTATTGGTCTAAAGAAATCTCACATTTACCGACCAGTTTTCCCTTTACGTACAAGAAGCATACCAAACATACAGTACTGACAGTATTCCCTGTCAGTGCATGAGCATCATAGTGTTTTACCTCCTTGTAGAGAACACTTTCCTGCAGAGTCTCAGTCTCTGTGGCCTGGCCAGGCTTCAAGAAGCCAAACCACTAGAGGGAACAGGAGTCACAGCAGGGGACACGTTACATCACTCTGTGGTTGCTATACAGTGTCATAGTTCAGTTAAAGGGGCACTTCACCAAAAAAACAATGCAGGAAGTTTTGCGCACATTTATCTAATTTGACAGTTGTTGAGAGTAAATGAGTTTGAATATGGCACCGGTGATGTCATCTGGGACATTGAATCCTTAATGTGTTGTGTTAATCAGGAGGAGGTATTGTATAGTATAATAGTTTAGATACATTAACACTTTCAGTGCCACGGACGACATATCTTGTTTTATTAGCCCCCCACTGAGTGCCGATGACGACAAATAACGTTTTATTGTTTTATTAGCGATCTGAAATCATATTTCATCAACCGAGTCTCCCGTTGGTACAGCAGCCCCTACAAGAGCTCAGAATGGGGAAAAAAAGCGCCCCCTATCGTCTATCCCTGTGTAACTGCAGGTCAGTCGCTTAGACTGACCTGGGATCTGTAGATATGTAGGGGCGGAGCCAGCTGGTTCCTTGTGCTGGCGAGCAGTCTGATCAACATGGAAGTCATCGCGGGACGGGAATCCGCCTGGAATATATGTTTACAGCAGCCAATACTCAATCAATAAGCGTGATCGATATTTGGAATGGCGATCAGGAATTGGAATGATCTTTTTGGAGAACATCTGATCTGAGGTAAGGAATCTATTTTACTAGTCTTGGGATAATCAGAGTTGTATTCGCTGAGATCTCAGCGTTTGCCCTATGTGTGTCTGTGTCTCTGTGTGCGCGATCGCTGATGAGGAAATAAGATAATCGATTTTTCAGATCGCCTCTATAGCGTGCATACGTACACATACTATCGATAATCTAGCGTTTATTTTAAAACGATTCATAAATAGGCTGAAAAATGACAACGTTTTTGTGTATTCTAGAATATTCCAGTAAATGTCTTTTATCATGGAATCTTTATATTTTCCTTGAAAACGAGGGCTTTTCAAAATGCTATAAAACGAAAATGAACCGATAAAAAAACAATCCGCTTCGACAATGTTGACTGGAAAACGAGTCATTGATAAGCGACGGGCAGATTAGACACATAGCCATAATTTAAAACATAGATTAGGCGTTTTTAATGCTAACATTGAAGTGGGTCGCGGCATTCAAGGAGGTTCCGGGGCACCGAGCTCCGGCACGGAAAGTGTTAAGTATAAAAATTATGGAGTTAAAATTGTAAATTATATATTGTATAGTAGTGTACATAGGAACCAATTTCTCAGGAACTTAGCATGTATTTTTTTTTATCATGCACATCTTGTGTCTTACCCATTTTTTTTTTCTGTCTATTTTATTATTGTATTTTGCACAATCGATGCGGGCATGACCACCCGCATTTCACTGTATGCCCTGGTATGTACGTGACAAATAAACCTCTTGATTCTTGATTCTATCACAGCTCCATGAAGCGATGAGGTAGCAGTCACTATAAGACGAGATGTTTTCATCTACATCATTTCATGGAGCTGTGATTAACACAAGGATTCAATGTCCCTGATGACATCACTAGTGGCCATATTCAAACTCAACTAAATGAATGTGTACAAAACTGTTTAGAGTTTTTGGATGTGTGTGTGAGATTATGTGCAAAATAAATCAGCATTGTTTCTTTGCTGACTATAAAATAAAGTGTAAAGTAAAGTAACGACCATAAAGTGTTTCAAGATATGTCGAGGTTCGTATACAGAGAGTGATGACAAATACAAGGCTGATTATGGAAACTGTGTATTGGGAAAGGGTGTATTGGGAGTTAGTTAGGGGTTTATTTGTTTGCTAGCTGGGCTGGGGTTCATTGACATTTCTCTTTAGGAAGTGAACTCAAGTAGACTTCCTTCATTTTGCTTTCAGAGAGTGAAACACAGACACAGAGACGTCTCTCGTCTACGAGCCGTACCTCCGTGTCGACGGGATCCACCACGGTGTCTTGCAGAAACTTCACCATCACAAACTTGTCCAGTAACTGGAGATTCCTCTTGTAAGTCTCATTCACAGCCTGTGAAGCACAACATTCCTCCATTGGACAAAACTCACATCCTGTGTTATATATTATACAACCATTGTTTGGGTACTTGAACATGTGCTATATATATGATATACTATATATATATATATTAGTGCTGTCAAACGATTAAAATATTTAACTCGATTAATCGCATGATTGTCCATAGTTAACTCGCGATTAATCGCAAATTAATCGCATTTTTTTATTTTTTTTACCTTAAACAGATCTTTTTCAAGTTCCAAGTTTTAATACTCTTATCAACATGCGAGTCAACAAATGCTTGCTTTGTGCAGCCATTTAACACAAAAGGATGACCCTCATGCATTGCAAATTTGCATCAAATTCAAAACAGAGTGATGCACAAAATAACTTAAAAGAAAATAATAATTTAAAACAATGAATAAAGTGTGCATGAAATAATAGGGGAAAGAAAACGTTAGGAACTTGTTACATTCACACACACAAGGGCTGATTAATCACACACCCCCCTCTCTCCCTCACACACACACTCTCCCAACTCTTTTTCTTTTTTGCCCCTTCCTCATCTCTCTCACCCCCCTCTCTCTCTATATCTCACACACACACACACACACACACACACACACACACACACACACACACACACACACACACACACACACACACACACACACACACACACACACACTTCAGAAACAAACATAGTATCAATGAGAGCATCAATAATACACCTGAGTGAAGTCTAGTAAACAAATTTTTTATTTTTTTTTTAGTTAATCTTGAGTTAAAAAAATTAGTGGCATTCATAGAATCGGGAGTTAACGCGATATTAACGCGATATATTTGACAGCCTTAATATATATATATATATATATATATATATATATATACTTTTGAGATAACTTTGTTGTGCGACCAAGTCAGTGTTTGTTTGTCTTCTTGTCTACTTTTTCTTTCTCTGTTTAATGTTGTTATCTGTTCTATGTGGACAATGACAATACAATAATGCATATACTTTGACTTGTATAGTATAATAAACAAAAAAGTGAAACAAAAAATATATATATATTATACAACCATTTTGCCTTCCTTTGAAGCAACCCTCTATGTTGTAATGTGCAAAATAATTGCATATTCACTTGCATATTCACCTCTCGTTCTGAATTTTGCATTTGATGCAAATATCGTGTTTGTCAAGTCATTCCACCTTCTCGCGTTTTAAAATGGATAGGCCACATGTTTAACCCTTTCACTACCATGCTACGGGTTAACCCTTTCCCTACCACACTACAAACCCTTTGCAGTGTGGTAGGGAAAGGGTTAAGAAGGTTGTCTGATATCGTCCCTTTAGTCCAAAAAGCACTTACTCCAGGGTTTGTTTTCGAAGTACTGGAAGTAGACAATTTTAGCGTTTGTAAGCAGTGCTAGTGGAAGTCAATGGGGAGCATGAATTGTTGTCTGGTGTATTATGTCTGTCTGTTCTCTATCTGCTTGGTTGGACTGCATGTCTTTTTTCTGTTTTCGTATTGTTCCTGTCTTTTTTGTTTCTCTTTCTTTCCCGGGATGCGCCCCGGGCCGATGTAACTATTGGTTGAGGGGCGCAATATAAATAAATGTATCATATCATATCACATCATGAAGCATTCATCCCCGAGGAGAACACTGGCTCTGTGGAGGCCGTCGTTATACTGACCCTCTCCTGGTTGATGTCGGCCAGGAAGAGGCTGTGGTCCTTGTACAGGTCGTTGTTGAGGGGATCATGCCAGTACTGCGCCTGCACCAGGCTGAGGACCACACGACAACACACGGTCAGTCACAGTAGTTTTGTTTGTTTGTTTGTTTGTTTTCTTTCCTCGGAATTGAGGAAAAACAACGTTCTTTTCTGATGATGACCTGTCATTTCTGAACGTAATGAGTTCTGAATGGGTCCTTGAGTGATGACATGTAATAAAGATCTACATTTATACAAATACACTACATATACATAAATGAGTCAATTAAGTTTCCATTCAAGTAAAAGAAATTATAATAATTTTTTGTTTCCAATCAAGTTTTCTCTTGTGACATAGTGACACAGTGACATAGGGACATAGTGACACAGTGACACAGTGACATATATACATACATAGCGTCAGGGACGTGCACAGGACATTTTTGGGGTTAATACAAGTCTATGGTACATTCAGTTTCTTTTTTTTTTACTTTGGCCATTCCCCTGGCTCTTTTTTGCGTTTATCGCATTTATTCTGGTCAAGGATGACCGACAGAAACAGGCTGAAGGGGTTCAGATGGGGGGGGAAGACACTCTGGGAAAGGCACGGCTGCAGTCCGGGATTCGAACTCGCTAAACCCCAGATCCGTGACGAGCACGGTTGTCCCCGGCGCCGAAATAGCGCTCGAGGTACGTGGTGAGCTACTGGAGCTCCCGGTACATTCAGTTTCACCGATAGATGTCACCAAAACTACATAGTGTCCCTTTAATAACACAATATGCGCTCCAGACCAACAGCTGCGTGAGAGAGAGAGAGAGAGAGAGAGAGAGAGAGAGAGAGAGAGACCGACCGACCGAGACCGCATTAACTACCTTGTTTAGTTGAAACGTGGTCCAGGTCAGGAGGGCTTGATGAAGTATTATGTCCACTAGGGCTGGGCGATAAAACGATAACGATAACTATCGCGATAAATTATTTCCTCGAAATAAACATGAAACGTGGTCGCAAAGTTTCGATATATCGATTTTCCAAGCTTGGCTCCGTTCAGCCTCGGCTCAGCTCACTCACTAACAACAACCAACGTTACGTGATGACGTGTTTACGCACAACAGCTAACAACCAATCAGTGAAGGAGATGGCCGAGAGCGAAATATACCCGGAAGGAGGTAGGACTCACTCAACAAGGCTTGCTAGGCTAATTAGCTTGCACGCCGATGTTTTATATATTTACGTGCCGAGTATGTGTGTGACGTGAATTCTGAGGCCACGTTTATAGTAGTGGGGATATACAGTGGACGTCGTTTCAATATATTGTGGCGGAAGAGAGTATTTTAGTGTAATATTTAGCACATTGTCATGGAATACAGCGCTTAGATACTACAGGCTTGCTAGGCTAATTAGCTTGCACGGCGACGTTTTATATATTTACGTGCCGAGTATGTGTGTGTTTTGAATTCTGAGGCCACGTTTATAGTAGTGTGGGGTATACAGTTCGTTTCAATATATTGTGGCGGAAGAGAGTATTTTAGTGTCATATTTATTGTCATGAGATACTCCGCTTGCTTAACGTGTAACGTGCGCGGACTGATGACGACATCAACTCGACTTGAGACATTCGCAGCAGCATAAGAAGTTAATTAAACTTGACGGACATTATATCGACGATAATTATCGATATCGAATTATATGAAAATAATTTTATAATTTTATCGCGATAACGTTTTTGGTCATATCGCCCAGCCCTAATGTCCACTGTCCCACAGTCACAGACTGTTGTCTTGATGTATATCCACTGTCCTCCAGACTGCATCCAGCCAAATAGCTTATTGTTAGTACTGTAGCTTTGTTGTTGTCAAACTTGTCACCACACAGTCCTGACATTCACGAAGTCAAAAACTAATAGTGCTTGCCGATTGGTGCTAAGAACAGCAGGGCGGGTGCAAGCCGTGTGACGTAATTGGCAGACTCGACTGTCAATCAAAATTATTCTGTTAGAGAGAGAGAGAGAGAGAGAGAGAGAGAGAGAGAGAGAGAGAGAGAGAGAGAGAGAGAGAGAGAGAGAGAGAGAGAGAGAGAGAGAGAGAGTGAGAGAGTATGCTGCGTGATTTTCCAGGCAGCAGCAGACAGGGAGGGGCTGGGGCAGTGGTGCAGTCGCGGTCACACCCGGTTACACGCCGTGTTACCAGATCACTGAGGCAGAAGTACGCGCGATCGCGCACGGATGTGTACTCGCGTGTACGCGCACACAAAAATGCGCTGTATCCATTCGTTGTGACTAGTACCCGGCCACCGTTTTACATAACAAAAAGCGCAGGTAGACTAAGTGTCTGGGTGTTGGCTATCTGAATGCATCTCCCCCTTCATTCTGTGTGACACAGGCAGTGGAGGTGAATACTAATGTGGCTCGGAATTCGTGATGGGGGTCTACCTGCTTATGATATTGAATCAAGCGTCTGTGCTGTGCGCCAGCTTTCCACGCGCACATTCACACAAATAGAGAGCAAGAAGAGCTTGTATGATAGAAAGATTGCACTTGCGTATATGCGCTTGTGTGTGTGTGTGCGTGTGTGTGCGTGCGCGTGTGTGTGTATAAATCAGTTATGTGCGCATGCACGTACCCGCGCGTGCGCGTGCACGTGGCGTGGCGTGTTACCAGTTCCCATATTAGGACTGCACCACTGGGCTGGGGAGGGGTGATCTGGCGACGTGTTTTTGGAAGGACCTATTATTTACAAGAGGGGTGGCATTTCTCTTTCTTTACCTAATATTTCGATTCTATCGTGACATCTTTCATTTGGAAGGGCAGGGCAGTATATCTATATGTGCAACAGTAAAAAAAAAAAGAAAAAAAAAAGAGGGTGGCATAAAAAGGGCACTTTCTAATGAAAAATGAAAAAGGCAGGTGCCCGGGCACCCCTTCACCCCTATGTATGCACGTGCCTGCATAGCGTTATATAAAGCAGTAAGAGTCATCAGTTGGTCAATGGACGCGTGCGCGACACACACAAAGATCTAAATAAAAAAATGAAATGAAATAAATAAATAAAACATCTCACTGTTTCTGCACCAGGTCGCTGTAGGCTCCGTTGTTCAGCGCCTTGCGAATCCAGTCACAGATGTGGGAGCTTTCTCCCGGACATCTTGGAAGCCCATACACCCCTGCAGGTGAAGAAAAGGTTCTGTATCATTAGGGGATCCGCTTGGCATCACTCATGCACTCCCTCGCGTACGTGCACGCGCACTGAATAAATTCCACAAATGTACCTTTAATACCAGTATTAGTCTGACCACACCCCTCATCAGCTTACCTTCATAAGCAGGTGTGTGGTCACCTGCTCTCCTCCTTCTCGCTTTCACCACAAGGAAGTGCCTCGGTAGTACCCCACTTGACGTGTTGATTAGTTGAAAAGAGTTGTGACAAGTCTACATTGTGCTTAATTTTTTCTTCTCTCATATCTGTTGTAAAGAAAAAGTTTGGGTCATAATGTATTCTGCGGAGAGTAGACCCGCTAGACCTACTCTTCACCAGCGGTTCTCCATTCCCGCCTCCGTCGTGCGTTCTGGTGCTGGGCTGTTGCCACTTTTGTGCTTGCCGACCCAGCCCAGGAGACAGCCGATGGATAGTTTGCCTCTCCGAAGAGCCGAGGAATGAATGAATGAATGAATGAATGAATGAATGAATGAATGAAAACTTTATTTAACAGATTGCAGAATGGGTACAATACAGTACGGCTCAATACATACAATTGTTAAGGGGATGCAGACCTGAGAAAGACGTTTGTCTTGTTTCCATCAGGGTCCCCCATTTTCAATTCATATAGACATATATGACATACATGACATACAGATAGTCAGTACTGCTACATCTATACATTTATGACATACCAGATTTGCAAATACAGTACTGTTTGTGATACAGAAGGAGTCAAGAAAAGGGAGTATATACATTTGACGTAGAAACTGTACATTGGAGGTTGGGTGGGGGGGGTTGGGTACATTGGGATATTGACAACCATACTGGGTAATTTACATTGGAGGTGGTTGGGGGGGGGGGGGGGGGGCGGGGGGCATACTGTATAAACAAGTAACACTGTACATTGAGGGGGGGGGGGGGGGAGACACTGTACAAACAAACACAATTGTACATTGAACTATTGACAAAACCATACTAGGTAAATGACTGTACATTGGAGGGGGTTGGAATGATTGGGTTAGGATATTTACAGGGGCCAGTGTTGAATTGCAGTCTCCCGTAGGTGTCCCTTGAGAGAGGTTTTGAAAGTGGGTAGTGATCCACATTCCTTTACGGCTTTGGGTAGGGCGTTCCACATTGATGTGGCATAATTGCGAAACGTGTTTAGTCCCTTATTTGAGCCGAATCTGGGTTTGACATGATTTGTGGAGCTCCCTCTGGTCGGTGCCGTCGCTCCGGCGATGGCCTGATCTCGACTCTGGTTCCTCTGGTTCCAGGGAATCGTCCGTTGGTGAACGGTCGGTTGTTTTGGAGCCGGAGGATTTGCGACGCAAACTTTTCACGTCTGCCCGTTCACGTCGCAAGATGGTAGCATGCAGGCGCGAACGGCCTGGGTTTGGGGAACTGCTGGAGACCAGCGAGGATGCGTCCGGCTCTGGATTTCCGATGGAAACTGAGGACTTCATGGAAGAGGCGGACGGATTCTTGTATGATGGTCCCGTGGAGGAGAGTATCCCTCTTATCCAAGAAACACCGGAGGGGGGAGAAATGGCTCCATGGGACTCCCTGTTCGAGGATGTCGAGGAACCACCTTGGCCTCATCAGCAGGATGCCCTACTATCGGCCACATCAGACTGTGGCTCCTTGACCAGTTGCAGCCTGCTGCATGTGAGGGATGCGGGTTCGGTGGAGGAAGGTCCGCAGGGGGAACTGCGGGCTTTGTTTCCCGAGCTCATGGCGGTAGCCGCCGCCGCAAACGGCGTGCCGCTGCCGCTGCCATTGCCTGCACCTGTCCCTGATGATCTCATAGGTCATCGCTGGCAGCGTCGCCCAGTGAGAGGGGTGGACGTTGTTTACCCATTTTTCCCCTCAATGGGGGCCTATGTTCGTCAGGGTCAGGCGGTTGCCAACATCATGGGACTAACCCCCGCCTACGTACCAGTTACGCGGGTGTCGGGGTTAGTCAAAGGTATGGGGGAGGGCGTGCCTCGGCTTGATAGTCCGATGGCCGCTCTCCTCTGTCCGGATATGGTGTGGGAACCCTTATGCAAGCCGGTCCTCCAGGGTAAATCGGCTAGGCGATTGGCATATTGGGGTGACCAGTCATTCATCGCTGGTACACAATCGCTGGCTGCGGCATCTAACATCGCCCACCTGGCTAGATTTGTATCGGGGGGGAGCTCCAGTAGCTCACCGCGTATCTCGGCGCTATTTCGGCGTCGGGGACAACCGTGCGCGTCACAGATCTGGGGTACACGAGTTCGACTCCCGGACTCGCCGTATTTTCTCAGAGTGTCTTTCCCCCGATCTATATCCTATTCAACCTGTTTCTGTCGGTCATGCTTGACCAGAAAAAGCGATAAACGCTAAAAAGAACCAGCTGACTGGTCAAAGTTTAAAAAAAAAAGATTTGTATCGGGGATTATGACGGGCGGCACGGATCTGAACGAGGTAAAATGCGATCAGATCACCCAGGCGGCAGGAGCTGTCCTGCACCTTTCCCAGGTGCTGGCCATAGCCATGGGGAAAGTGCGCGCCCTGGCTACCCTGGGCCAGCGTCATCTTTGGCTGGAGCAGGCCCGTGTGCAGGAACGGAAGAGAGCCCCTCTTCTGACGGCCCTCTTCTGACGGCCGCCCTCTCCGACGCTGGTCTGTTCGGGAAGGCCCTGCGGTTGACCTCAACATGCAGAGAGATGGCAGAGGAGAGATCCATCCTCCAACCCCATTTTCCGCCTCCCGTCCTTGCCGGTGGAGTCAGAAGGCTTCCCCGACGTCGAGCTGTCTCCGTCGCCCCTACCACTGCCTCCGCCGCCGCTGCTGGCCCAGGAGAAGAGACGGCGCTTCTGCTACCGCCGGCCCATCCACGACCGGAGGAGACGGTAGGGAACGTCGTGACCAGCAGACAGTAACCTACCGTCCCTCCGGGGCTCCTCGGGGTGGCAAGACTCGAGCGGCCCCTCTATGATTTTGTGCCTTAAAACAACTTATGATAATAAAGAAGTTCCCCGACATAAGGGGGACTATGTTTTGGCCGAACAAACTGTGTGTTTCTTCAACAAGTCATATGGTGGGGTTGTGTAAATATGAATCTGCACTTTTACGTTGTGAGATGAGTCGTGTTGTGTTACGAGATTAAGCAAGGTCTGCAACATACACTCAGTAATAGGTTCTATTAGCTTGACGCTCCACATGCAGGTAGAAACTGGTGTTATTCCATTGCTTGAACTAAGTATATGTGTCTCACAATGCTGTGTTGTTAGTTGCAGTAATACTCGTACACACACGTTCCACGGCCTAGCCGTTACTCTCGTCAGCGTTTTTTGCTATGTACGACATAGTCAACGGGTGTAGGATTCACACACATGCGACTTGTTTTTGTTGTAAATCCTGTTCACATTTTGTGGGTAGCGGGCATTGTATTAGCTTACGCTATACATTAGCATTCTACCGGAGGTTTTCAAAATGGCTACGGTTGTTTCTGTGTGTAGGGAACGAAGGGTTTTTTGTGAGGGGGTGTCGAATAAACCCCTCCTTCCCACTTGATTGGTTTAGGGGATTTTTATCTCTTCTGCTGAGCCAGTCAGGGCCGAGCCGGTGAGACGTCTTGGCAGGGGGGGGGGGGGGGGGCCGGCAGAATTTCCCCCCGTCATAGCGGTGTTGCTATGGCAACGCCTTCCATGAGTTACGGTGTCTTAAGGTGTCGAGTTAGAGCGTAGGGCTCACGGGTCTGCTGCGCTCGATTTATGTGTAAACTTGAGTCAGTTGGTCACGTGACTCACAGTTGGCATGTCTTTCTCATGACTACCACTCGTGTGGGAAGGTTTTTCTGGGAGGGTCTAGTCTTTACTCTCTGATTAAAGAAGAGTGACTGGATGTAAAATCATGTGAAAACGGGTTTTTTACTCCCAGCTGTGCAGTTGGGTTCATACGGGTGATGCTTCTTCTTTATTATTATAAAGAGTTGGATGTGTCTAGATGAATTGGAAATGGGGGCCCCTGATGGAAACAAGACTAACGTCTTTCTCAGGTCTGCCTCCCCTTACCGATTGTGTGTTTTGAGCCGTACTATGTTGTACCCTTTCTGCAATCTGTTGGTTAAGTTTTCATTCATTCATTCATGGAGTTGGTTGCATCCCGCCCTCTTGTCGTTCCCCTGGGCGTCTTGGGGATTCAATAAGATGGTCTAAATAGCCTATTATTGATGTGGATATGCCCAACGCACACATAGTGCTAACTCAGGATGTTCTGTTGGACATTAGGTAACTGACTGGCGCGCCTTGATTGCTTGGGGTTAAAACAGCGTTTTTATAGGGCAATCGGGATGGGGGTTTTTCCTCTTCCGACGCCCTGTGTGGTTGTCGACGGGTTCTCGTTCATATCAGGGGATGATAACGGAATGGATCTGAACATATGTGGAAGGGTCTCACGCCCTGGGAAAATGGATTATCGGCTATTGTAACTATTCTGCCGCATGGAAATTGAAAAGCTTTCAATATGTTCATGTTGAGCTATAGATTGTGGATGAATAAGCACAGAAAGGTACACCATGCAAATGTTAATGCTTTATTTGTTTTAAACGAGACCATTTAGAAAAGGGCAATGGGGAAATACATTGCATTGGACAGAGGGTGGAACACGAAAAACGGCAATGACGTAACCACTACACCTCTCTATAACAGCATAAACTAAATGCCTAACTTACATACCTTTAGTGGGTAATAGGCTCAACTTTAACCAGGAGGGTGGTGGGGGAGGGGTTATGCTAATGTAGTCTATCTGTATAGTGTTAGGGGAGGGGTTATGCTAATGAGATCTTGTTTTTATAGTGTTCGGGGAGGGGTTATGTTAATGACATCTTGTTTTATAGTGTTCGGGGAGGGGTTATGCTAATGAGCTCTCAGGTTTTATATAGTATTAGGGGAGGGGTTATGCTAATGAGTTCTCGGTTTTTATATAGTATTAGGGGAGGGGTTATGCTAAGGACGGCTCCAGCGTGTCACTGAGCCATGATTTAAGGCCCGCCCCAAAATAATCCTGAACACAAAAACGATGAAAAACTGTTTAACTTAAATCTCTTTTAAAAGAAACTTGCTCCCCTCCCCCTATGCCTAAATGTAAATGCTAGGTGAAAGGAATGTATTTGACATGTTTGGTATAGTGTGGCTCAAAGTTTAAAAGAACACGCCAACATTTCGGGAAATTAGCTTATCGTCTTCTCCAGAGAGAGCCAAGAAGATAGATACCAGTTTGGCTGCACGTTAGCCTAGCTTAGTACAATGAATGGAAGCGGACAGTGACGGGTAGTCTAGGCATTGTCCAACTAACACCTCTCCTGAAGGCTACCCATCACTGTCCGCTTCCATTCATTGTGCTAAGCTAGGCTAACATGCAGCCAGATAGCTTTCTACTGAACGCACAGAGAGGAAACTGGTATCTATCTGCTTGTCTCTCTCTGGAGAAGACGGTAAACTAATGTCCCCAAAATGTTGGCGTGTTCCTTTAATAAGCATTGAAATAACGCATCTCAGGTTATTTATAAAACAATAGTTACCTTGGTGCTGGCCACCAACTGAGAGAAGGCTTTTCATTGGAGGGGAGGGACAGCGCTGTGCCACGGCCCTCCTGGGAAGAAAGAAAAGACCAAGAAGTCTTCACTTGTTCATAACTGTTTCTTCTTCTTCTGCAGAACGTGTACTTCATGGCAATCCCATGTATCTCCCCTCCTCGCTTCTTTCTTAACCCTTTCACTACCACACTACAGAAGGTTAACCTTTCACTACACTAGGTTAACCGTCGGTAGTGTGGTAGTGAAAGTGTTAACCTTCTGTAGTGTGGCAGTGTTTTATGTTTATGTTTATTTAAGATCCCCCATTAGCTTTTGCACTTGACAAAAGCTATTCTTCCTGGGAGGGAAAGTATTCAATTCGAGGTCATGAATTCATTTCTTATCTGTCCGACAGCAGGCTGGTTAGGGCTTGTGGGCTCCTGATCGGAAGATCGCCAGTTTGAGCCCCGGTTACGCCGTGGCGTTGGTGTGGTGTTGGCCCACAGGGAGCACGCTGTCCTCTGGACTTGACAGTAACAATGTCTCGGACAAAGGGACAAACCATTTGTCGTGTGGCAGTGAAAGGGTTAACCCTTTGGTAGTGTGGTAGTGAAAGTGCTAACCTCGTGTAGTGTGGCGGTGAAAGGGTTAACCTTCTGTATTGTCGCCGTGAAAGGGTTAACCCTTTGGTAGTGAAAGGGTTAAAGGAGGGAAGATGAATGAATGGATGAATGATCCATTGCATTTATATAGCAATGTATATGTTCTAGACACTCAAAGCGCTCCCCACAATGTAAGGTGGAAATTGCCTCCTTCGCCCGCCACTGTGTAGCACCCAACCTTGGGCTATGCAGGCTCAATGGCTGCCATACACTGGTACCAGGCACACAACGCACGACACAATGGCTGAAAGGCTTGGGAGACAAGGGTTGATATCAGCCAATTAAAGGTGGGGGGTGATTAGGTGGCCTTGGTGTCACGCTCAATGACTCCATGTAACAACCCGTCACACATCCACATGCACACACTCACTTTTAAACAATCACTCACACCTTAACACTCACTTTACACTTTAACACCACATTATATTTATCTATTATTAAAGAGACTTGCACTACATTCATATCTCATTTGAAATCGCACCTTACCTCAAAGTTTTGTACCTCATGTTCTGCATTGTACCTCACTGTTTACTAATGTGTATTTTATTGTGATATTTAATAATATACAAACTTGAACTTGAAACTCATTGGAATTTGGCCAGGAATGTCGGGGAAACGCCCTACTCTTTTGTATACTCTTGGATAGGCGCCCTGGGTTCTTTAACAACCGAATTCAGTCGGGACCTCGGTTTAACGTCTCAGCCGAAGGACGGCACTCGTCGTAACTGTATGGTGTCCCTGCCACACCGAGACACTGGGACATTGTTACCGTCAAGTCCCGAGGACAGAGTGCTCCCTGTGGGACAACACCACTTTCTGACAACAGCGTAACCGGGGCTCAAACTGGCGATCTTCCGATCACGAGCCCATGAGCCCTAACCAGCCTGCTGTCGGACAGTTAAGAAATTAATTCATGACCTTGAATTGAATACTTTCCCTCCAATTTGCTATGAGAAAACGGGCAAAGAAAGTCAGCTAAACAAATGATACAGTTTCTGTCCTATTTCTACCATATAGCCACACGATAAAGACCTCTCCCCAGGCCACCAGAGACTTACAGGAACTGCGCCCCCTGGGAGAAGCCCATGGCATTGTAGCCTTCCTTTAACTTGGGGTCATTGGCCAGCTGACTGCACACCATGGACACCTGCTGATTCACGTCCAGGAAGAAGCCGTTCTCCGTGTCCTACAGACAATGGAAAAATCTATTGATTGATTGATTGATTGATTGATTGATTGATTTTTATTGTGGAGTAAAAGACAGCATCCAAGGGATAAAAACATGAGAAAGTGCAAGCACTTATTTCCATCATGGTCCCTGATTTTGGACATGGACAGACATCATAAAACATAGAGCATCATAATAAAACATAGATCATCATAATAAAAACATAGAGCATCATAATAAAACATAATAGCAACCCCATAATAAACATTAACCTGTATTTCACTTCTACATAATATCGAGAGACTATAGACAGATACGCCCTACCCTCTCCCCCTCCTAGACGTGGCTACAGTTCACTGGCGAGCCATTTCTTTGTGGCACGTCTAAAGCTTCCCCCCTCTTCAATGCTTTTCAGGGCCACTGGAAGCTTCTTCCACTCCAATGCAGCAGAATATAAAAAAGTATCCGTGCCGTGCCCATTAATGAGTTGAATTTTGGAAGTATAAAATCTGTACTGCTCCTTCTAGTGGAATATGAATGATTGTCACGGAAACGATTGAAGTCATTGGATAGATATTTCGGACCCTTATTTTGAACTATCTTCATAAGGGTATAAGGGCCAAGGAGTGTTCCAGGTGACAGAGAGGTAAAACAGCAGCAGCAGTACCATCCTCTGAGAGGGGAGGGGGGGGGGGGGGGGAGAGACAGGGGCAAGAAAAAAACGACACCTTCTCTGTGTCCAGGAAATGGACAACATGACGTCATGGCAGAAACGTCACATACAGCAATGTGGTTTGTGTCGTACTACTTGCCCCCGTGATGGTTGTATAATGAGATGGTTAATACAATTAGGATGGATCCACTCCCGTTCTATAATAATAACCAAATAATATGCAGATTGACAGTAGCTCACTGGGACAGCCAAATGTATTGTCGGAGAACTGTCACAGCTTTCACGTCCTTATTCAGTGTGAAAGTGCCTCCAGTCTGGTCGATATGTCGATGGTCTGGTTATTATCCTGGTAAACAAAGACCTGTTAGACCTGCAATGAATAGACTCTGCCTTGTAACAGATGCTGATTGGCCGGGTTGAAGATCCAACCAGAGAAAGCACCAAATCAGAGCAGCAGGACGAGAGCCGGAACTACAAAATAATTCAAAAGGTCTGAATCCAAGCCACGGAAACTCCCAGCTGGCCCAAATGAAAGCGTATAGTGCAGATCCCAGAACAGGAATTACTGTTTGTCAAGGCAACCACCTTTTAGGATTAGGATCAGGATAGATTGATACATTACAGCTTTTCATGGGGCGGTTCAGCCAATCAATCTATCTATCCAGATAGTTTTGTTGTGATTCGTCTAGTTTTGTTGATATCTAAGTTTAAGTTTAATTATTTATTTTTTACCCAGGGACAGTGCGCATTATATCAACATATTCAGTTTCCGAGATTGTGCTCGTCACCAATGCAAGCGGCTGCGGTCTCGACTCCCGGAGAGTCAGCATTGCCTTGGCTCAGGCTGATCGCTATACTAACTCGTTTGGCTGAGTTATGGGGAGGGGAGCCGTGGGTGGGTCCTGGGCGTTGTGGACAGCGACCCCTACAGTTCGGTCGGGGCGCCTGCTCAGCAAGGGTAGGATCTGGAGAGAGGTAGTGTGACCTCCCACACGTTACACTCTCCCAGTGAGAATCTGCGCGGCCAGGCTGGCTGCCGGCTGGCTGCACATGCGTCGGAGGAAAGCATGTGACAGTCTCCGGCCTCTCGGACCAACAGTAGGGGGGAGTGCGCAACAACCAGGAAGGGGGTTGGGAATTGACATAACGACTAACAGTGGTATGGGAGAAAAATCGGAAAAAGAAGGGGGGGAAAAGATAATCAATAAAACATATTCAGTTTCCACATCAATGTAAATGTGCCAGAATTAGCAAATCAGCTCGTTTTCATCTGTAGTCCCTGCCTACCATGCATGTCTTTATATGGTGTGGGAGGAAACCGGAGAACACGGGGAGAACATGCAAACTCCACACAGAAAGGCCCCCTGCTGGGGTTCGAACCCAGGACCTTCTTACCGTGAGGCAGCAGCGCTAACCACTGTGCCACTGTGCTGCTGTAAAGACGTCTGCCTTCACTCCAATACAATGGAGATGAATGGCACTGGGCTTGTGGCGCTCAAAGCACCAACAAAATACATTTGGAAAAACTCAAAAACAATGTCTCTTTCCAGAAATCATGACCCGATTACTCAACCTAATCCACAGACCTTGTTGTGAGCTCAGTTGATTCATGTAGGAATTATTTTCATTTATTATCAAACTACACCCCCATAATAATGAATGTATGATGAATGAAAATAGTTCCTACATGAAACGGCTCACAACAAGGTGTGTGGATTATGTTGAGAACGCACAATTGGAGGTGGGCTTCCCACTCTCCAGGACATTTACAACAAGTGTTGCAGGGCCATGGCTATTAGAGAGAATAACCAAAGGCTCTAGTCACCCAAACTGCCTCTTTGAACTGCTGCGGTCAGGCAAGCGCTACCGGAGCCTCATGGCCAGTACAGAGAGACTCAGAAGGAGCTTCTATCCCCAGGCCATCAGGATGCTCAATGACTCCATGTAACAACCCATCATCTAGTCAAGTCAAGAGTTTTATTTGTCACGGCATACAAGTATACAATGAAATGCGGGGGGTCTTGCCCGCAGCGATTGTGCATAATACAATAGTAATATATAATAAGAATCCAATAGAACGACATTGTGCAATAAAACAAGTAACAGAGTAGGGCATATCGGTATATGTACATGAGTTATTTACAGAGCATGGTAGGACATAGGTCCTGTGGTAGTGCAATACACTGTTAGCTACGGATGAGGCACTGGGTCTTTATGTACACTGCTATACAATGCTATATTATACATCTACACTCACTCATTGCACACACATTCACATGCACACACTCACTTTTAAACAAACACTCACCTTAACACTCACTTTAGACACTTTAACACTACATTATATTTATCTATTATTAAATAGGTTTGCACTATATTCATACCTCATTTGCACCTTACCTTATAAAGTATTCTGTATTTTATTATGACAATTAATAAACAAACTTGAAACTTGAAAACTTACCTCAAAGTTGTGTACCTCATTTTCTGCATTGTACCTCACTGTTTACTCATTTTACTCACTGTACTTAGACTGTACCTAGGTTGTACTTTAGATTGTATATTGTATATATGTATATTGTATATTCCTCTTTACTTACTTTCTTACTTTTTTTTGAAGCACACTCTCAGGGGCTCATACAGAACCAACCATTTCACTGTAAAGTAGGTGTATTTTATTGTGATAATTAATAAACAAACTTGAAACACAACAAACCAAGTGCCATTCAGTTCTATTGAATTGGAGTGACGATAGATATCTCTATTGCAGATATCTCTACGGCAGATATCTCCAAAACTAAAGGAATCACACCAAAATTATCTGGATGGATAGATAGCACTCCGGGTAAAAAATGGGAATGTGATGTCAGGTAACGTCACAAACGTCACCATCTTAACTCTCCACTTAGCGACCATCTTAACTCTCCACTTCCCAAGCCCTATATACATTGCATCTTTAAAAGCTGCCATACTGTGAGAGTACCTGGAGGACATCCTTGCCGATCATCAATGACAGAACATAAATCCCAGGGATCTCCTCCTCAACCATCTTCTTCATGGATCCCATGCTGAGAGGGTTGCAACAACTGTCACCTGTTAATAATAGACACATATGGTTTATTTCTACAAAGATGGACAGGGTTGTTAGCTTAGCTTCTTAGCTTCTTTTCATTGTTGGCCCTTGGAGCAGGTGCCTCACATGTACCTCTGTGGCAATTTTGTGGCAATAACGGGATTCGAACCAATAACCCTTTGACTACTAGACGGCCTCCGTAACCAGCCAGCCGGACTACAACGCACAGAACATGGTCTTTAATATCTTACTGAAATTATGATTATCTTATTCTATGCAAGAGGTTCTTCAAGACTTTTGTAAGAGTTCCCCAGCATTTAAATCATAATAACTCTGATATAACATTTACATTTAGTCATTTTGTTGATGCTTTTATCCAAAGCAACTTACAATTTGTGTACTGTACAACAAGTAGCAGGAGGGTTAGGAAAGGGATTAAGAATTAATAACATTAATCACCAAGTACAGTTTGCCTAATTCTCCTGAATTCCATTCCTTTTCACTTGATTATTTCAGTCCGGCCGACTTTAAGTGTTATTAATCATTTTACATTTACATTTAGTCATTTAGCTGATGCTTTTATCCAAAGTGACTTACAGGTTCTGTAGCAGGAAGGGTACAACTCTATCAGCTGAGTAACAATGTTCATCAAACAGTGCTGAAACTTGGGCGCTGCAGTCTTGAGTACATAGTAGTAGAGACATATTAATATAGTAGGTTGTAATATAGGCAAGGAAGATTATTTAGTGGAAAGGTTCATGATCAGCAGACCTGATAGGTGTAAGTACCGCTGACAGATGTACCTGCACTTAAAACTCCTGCATCAATCTTGTAAATATTGTCTGTGGCTTTTGTCCTGTGGCAATCTGTTGTGCTCATCATTGTGTCTAATGCGATTTTGATTATCTGCCTATGTTTGATGTTACTGACATTTTTTTTTTTTTATTATCTTTTTCCCCCTCCTTCTTTTTCCGATTTTTCTCCCATCCCACTGTTAGTCGTTATGCCAATTCCCAACCCCCTTCCTGGTTGTTGCGCACTTTCCCCTACTGTTGGTCCGAGAGGCCGGAGACTGTCACATGCTTTCCTCCGACGCATGTGCAGCCAGCCGGCAGCCAGCCTGGCAGCGCAGATTCTCACCGGGAGAGTGTAACGTGTGGGAGGCCGCACTACCTCTCACCAGATCCTACCTTCGCTGAGCAGGCGCCCCGACCGAACTGTAGGGGTCGCTGTCCACAACGCCCAAGACCCACCCACGGCTCCCCTCCCCCTAACTCAGCCAAACAAATTAGTATAGCGATCAGCCCGAGCCAAGGCAATGCTGACTCTCTGGGAGTCGAGACCGCAGCCTCTTGCTACTGACATTGTTGAATTGAGTTTATCATGCTAACCTGATGTGCCAGATGCGCAAAATTATTGTGTGATCTTGCAAATCCAGCTGCATCGAAGGTAACCACCAGGCTGTACCGAAATCAAATTCCACCAACAAATTAATAAATTACTGAATTAAAATGTATTGAAATAAGTAGACTCCGCCTAGTAACAGATGCTGATTCGCCTTGAAGGTCCCAACCAGAATAGAGAGGCAAAGTTCCACGAAGGGACACTATTTCAGAAAAAATATGGACGGTAGTCAATGGCGAGAGACAAATACTTTTTTTATCCTGTTTGAGTTGTGCCATGAATTACACAAATGAAATGATGTTTGTCAATTTAAAAGATAATTTTGTCAAGAAAGTTGATTGACTCGCAAGTTAGCTAACATTATTGATAGCTTTTGATGCTATAACATTGCCTCTCGCCGTTGACTATACCGTTCATACCGTTGAGACCACAAAATAATTCTAAAGTAGGCGGGACTAGCAGCTAGTGATTCAGGGGCTGAATCAAGGCAAAATACCATTTGCATGTGCTAGAAAACTGTCCTGGTGAATTGGTGCATAAACTATTTCACAATGAAATAAACTAAACTCATTTAAAGGGGCTGTAATTAACACAACACAAGGATTCAGTGTCCCGATGACATCACTGGTGGCCATATTCAAACCAATTTACTCTCAATAACTATACAAACTAAATGAATGTGTGCAAAGCTGTTTCGAGTTTTTGTATGTGTGTGAGATTATGTGCGAAATAAATCAGCATTGTTTTTTTGTGAAGTGCCCCTTTAACACATCGCCTATTTACACATCTGTATCAACAGAAGAAGAATATTAGAGTGATAAAATGACATGTGATAAAGTGACTATAGTTTTTCAAGATATCTCAAGGTTCGTATAGACAAATACAAGGCTGATGGAGCAGCAAAGGCCACATTACAGAGACTGTGGTGCAGTGTATATGTAATTGTGGTGTATTTTTACCGACAACTCATATAGGACTATACTGTTTTTGCCTGGTCAGTTAAAGATGAGTAGGTCTGTGGGATAAGTCTGTCTCTCTCTCTCTCTCTCTCTCTCTCTCTCTGCAGACTGAGCTGCAACAAGGCCCCAGAACCACAGAACTGTCCCTGGGGGAACTTGAGGAACATCACCCGTGTCTTAAAAAGATGGATGTTATAGTCAATATATGTGATCTTTCAACATTTCTAGGTCACATGAAAAGGTATTTGCTCACTACTAGATTAAGAGAAGTTCTTACTGCAGTGACCTTTGAACCGGCACAGCTGTAACCACAGTAAGGTCAGTCGCTGTGTCTATAGGAAAATAACTCAAGGAGTTGTCTTACATTGTGGCGCTATCCAAAAGTATACAAATTGGACCGGTGTTCTTGTAAGAGTTTAGTTGACTCTCTATAGGGACGGCTCTTCTGAGATGTGTCTGTGTTGTGAACTCAATCATTTTCTGCAGAAATTATTAAGATGCTTGTATTCAATAAAGTATTGTTGAATTGTATTGCTGGGGGCACCACTGTGGCGCACCAAGTAGCTGCGCTCGCAGTGTAATCGCAGCGTCCTGGGTTCGAATCCGGCCCATGACCTATGCTGCATGTCCTCCCCATCTCCTCACCCAACTTTCCTCTTTGCCTGACCTATCCACAATAAAGCTGTAAAATGCTGAAAAAACATATCTTAAAAAAATAATAATAAAGAAAACAGAGTCCGGACAGGTTTTTTCCTCCTATCTTTTCTTCAAAATATACAACAGAAATTCAACTAACAGATATTGATGCTGCAGTTGTTTATAGGTATGCATTTGTCATAGGTGGGAAGCTGGAAGTGGGAAACTCGTCGTCTCCAACCAATGTACGTTCGAACCACAAAGTCAGAACACTCACACTAAACCTTCTTGTAAATGTTTTCAGAAGATTTTTTTTTTGTATCTACTTTTTCTCCCCCTTTTTCTGTATTTTTCTCCCATCCCAATTTTTTTGTCGTTATGCCAATTCCCTTCCTGGTCGTTGCGTGCATTTTCCCCCCACTTGCCGGTCTAGGGAGGGTTGAAGACTATCACATGCCTCCTCCGATACATGTGGAGTCAGCCAGCCGCTTCTTTTCACCTGACAGCGAGGACTCTCACTGGGGGAACGTAACGTGTGGGAGGATCACACTACCTCCCCCAGATCCCTTCCCTGCTGAACAGGCGCCCCGACCGACCAGTAGGAGTCGCTGTTTTACAACGACCAGGACACATACCCCACCGGCTTCCCACCCTCTAACACTGCCAAATGCCAATTGTGTTGGTATAGGGACGACTAACCAAGCCGGAGGTACAGCTGACAGCTGGATTCGATCCCAGAGTCTCTGCCTTGGTAGGCAGGCGCTTAGTCCGCTGCGCTACGCAGCCGCCCCCACACTAAACCTTCTTGTAAATTTTTTCAGAACAATTTGTAAATTTGTCAAGCATGAACTACAACTCACAAAGACCGTTTACAACGACACAGAGCTCATGTACGTACAAGAAATGTACTCTTACAACAGCTAATAACAGTAACGCATAAAGCAAGGTAAACAGTGCCTGCATCACTGTACCAGAATGTACAATGAATGAATGAATGAATGAATGAATGAATGAATGAATGAATGAAAACTTTATTTAACAGATTGCAGAATGGGTACAATACAGTACGGCTCAATACATACAATTGTTAAGGGGATGCAGACCTGAGAAAGACGTTTGTCTTGTTTCCATCAGGGTCCCCCATTTTCATTTCATATAGACATTTATGACATACACAACATACATGACATTTATGGCATAGGGACATATAGGTATTTAGTACTGATACATTTGTGACATAAGCGGTATTCAAATATACAGTACTGTTACCCCTAGATCCTGACAGAGTATATACATATGATGGGGAGGGGACTGTACATTAGGAGGGGGTGGGTGGGTGGGAGGGAAATATACATACGGCGGGGAGGGAATATATACATGCGGTGGGGAGGAGACTGTCTATTAGGAGGTGGTGGGGGTTTTGGGCATTTACGGTGGCCAGTTTCGAATTGCAGCCTCCCGTAGGTGCTCTTTAAGAGCGGTTTTGAATGTGGGCAGGGATTCACATTCCTTTACAGCTTTGGGTAGGGCATTCCACATTGTTGTGGCATAATTGCGAAACGTGTTTAGTCCCTTGTTTGAGCCGAATCTGGGTTTAACATGATTTGTTGAGCTTCCTCTGGTGTAGTGGTTGTGGTATTCACTGACCTTTGGGAAGTATTTTGACATGTACATGGGCACCCCGGTCGTATAGTGTATCTTGAAGACCAGGCCCATTGCAAGTTGCTGTACTCTGTCGTCTACTCTAAGCCATCCTAGGTTGTCAAAGTGGGCAGGGGTGAGGTGGGTTCTGGGGTTCAGGTCAAGTAGTAGTCTGACCAGTTTGTTTTGTGATGTTTGTAATTTTGTTTTAAGCGCCTTTGAGTGTGTCATAATGTTAGTGTACTGATTAGTGCTTACCCATCCCATGCCACATCACCAGCGGTAAGGAGTCATTGCTGAGTCGATGGGCTGGGCCTCCAGCAACCAGCAACAAAACACTGGACACAAGGAGGACGTGCAGGGGTGTTGGTGTCATCTTGGACCCTGAAACTAAATGACAGGGTGTCACAGCAAATAATCATCCTCTTTACCGGCCTGCGTCTGTGAAGTAGTGATGGGGGAGGGAGGGGGGTAGATAGACTGGGTAGCTTATTGTGTTGTTGTTATTACAGATATAATATCACTCATCATCACTTAATTTAAAGGAACATAAAATGTTTGTGCATTTCCTGTTATCCAGCCTAGTCATGATGACACGGGCTAACGTTATGCGTTAACAGAACAAACAACTCATGATGTCTAGACTGAGATTGAACAATCAGCAAGAACCCCACAAACCAGGAATAAGGCTAAATGTTGCTTCACAAAATTCGTTTGGTGCTTATTACTTCCTTATTAAGGAGGACAGCTTGTAGAGGCTAGTCAAAAGCACGTCATAAGCACAAATCACAAACTTAATTTTTGACTGTGTATTCTTCTTATTCTTATTCGTATTCTTATTCTTGACTACCTAAATGTTTATTGTGAGGGATCTGTGGTGCTGCATTTCCCTCGGGATTAATAAAGTACTAGGTTATATTCTATTCTATTTAACGTTACGTAACTGTGTGTAAGTAAACTGAAGCTCATATTGAACTACATTATCTAATAATTGCAATAATACAATAACTAGCTTCTACTCACCGTCCATGTAGACAGAGCTCTGCTAGCCTCGATCACAACAACAGCAGTCGCGCTTGTCATATGGTTCGCGTCGAGCGCTACCCGGAAACAACGTCAGATCGTCTGAACTGATCTATGACAAACGTGGAACGGCTTGTCGCGTTCCACTGCGTCGGATTTTTGTTATATACATCTACGGCCATACAGTAGTAGTCGGTGTGGGTGCGGGAGGGGCGGCGCTGCTCATGTGACCGTGGATGTGTCTCTGTTAAAACAAACAGCAGTTCACCGGTAGACGGCTGTATATGCGGCGACATTTGGAGCAGCTATTACATGTTTATTACCTGGGCTGGGAACGAGTGGCTGAGCCAAGATAGGCGTGGGGAGAGAAGACCCATAGAAGACATTTGTCTGGTAAGTTTAGAGCAAAAAATTCCAGTGGCCACACAGCTACATAGGTTGGCCCCAATTATAAACAGGTTTAGCAGGATGATGTCAAACTCATTTAGCTGTTGTGCATCGTAGTCGTACCCACATTTTAATTTGTGAAACGGCGTTTACCCACCGCTTTAAACCTATATAAACTTGAACTTATTGATAGTAGTATATAGATTCTAGTACTTATTAAATTGATGCAAGCTAGCTATGATATACACTTTCCTTGGGTACACAGTAGTCGAATTTTTCTGGTCTGCATGCATCCCCTTAACAGTTGTTTGTATTGAGCCGTACTGTATTGTACCCATTCTGCAATAAACAAATAAAGTTTTCAATCAATCAATCAATCAATCAATCAATCAATCAATCAATCAATCAATCAATAGCCTCCATCCTACTCCTGTCACAGCCCTGGAGTGCACTGGACTGCCTCTGCTTTTAAATGGTTAGGATGGGTAAAATGCAGATTTATACAAATGTACTTGGTAACAAAGATAATATAATTAGGAGAATACAAACATTCTGAAATGTATTTGATTTGATTTGATTTGAAGTCTTTATTTCGAACATGCAATGAATACAACAAACAATAACAAAAAAGAAAAACAACTCAATCTGCATGTTCGAAAAGGAGTAGGAAGAAGTATACACTTATTTAATCCTACCCATTTTCCACTACTCAAATGAGTGTACTATTTTAAACATAAAAAAGAAAAGAAAAGAAAAGAAAAAAAATATATATTTAAATATATGCAAAACAAAAAACAAAAACTATATATGTATACAATAAAATAAAATAGAAACAAAATAAAAATGTAAACACCCGTGAATATCAAGTCCCTTCTTCATCCCTGTACCTTGTGAACACAATTTCCTTATACATCAGTTTGAATTGTCTCATGTTTGGACATTGCTTTAGCACCACATTTAGACTGTTCCACAGTTTCACTCCACATATTGAGATGCAGTGTTTTCTCATGGTAGTGCGTACGTTTAGCACCTTTAAATTGTGTTCACCCCTCAGATTATAACCCCCCTCCCTATCAAAGAACAATTCTTGAATGTTTCTTGGAAGTGCATGACTTTTTGCTTTATACATTAATTGTGCCGTTTTAAATTCCACAAGATCATTTAACTTCAATGTCTTTGACTCCAGAAACAATATGTTAGTGTGATCACGATAACCTGCAATGTGAACTATCCTTATGGCCCTTTTTTGGAGTATAAAAAGTGGTTGTAGTGTAGACTTATAATTGTTTCCCCATACTTCAGCACAGTAATTTAAATATGGTAAAACTAGTGAACAGTAGAGAATGTAGAGTGATTTTCTATCCAGGATGTGCTTTACTTTACTCATGACTGAAATGCTTCGTGAGAGTTAGTATTGACGTCAGTTTTCAGCCAGTTATATTTAAATGGAATGAATCTAGCTCACTAAATTGCCAAGATTAGCCAAGCAGAGAGACTCACTATAAATATAGGCCTACAAACTTTGTGACACAAAGGCTAATAGCCATTTAGAATCTAATCCACCTAAATGTAAATCTGGTTTAAATAAAATTCTGATCCCAATACTCCAATTGAATCATGGGATTCCCACCCTATGGCTCCACTATGAGATTCCCAAAGATTCCCAGACCCTAGACGATACTATGATTATCGACTGTGTAATGGTACCTACTTGCTCCACGTCATTCCTGAAAATCTAATGATAGTATAATAGTAAAATCTAAGTAGAGAGCATTTGTATGGCAATCTATTGTATCTGTATCTTATAATAGCCTAATGTAGCCATATGTAAGACAACAGGGTATTATTAACAATAAGTATTTAACGTTTTAAACTATTTCATTTTTTTTTTATCTATGTTATGTACTAAATCACTTTGAATTGCCTCTGAAATGGACTATATATCAGATGTGCTATAGACCTGGGGAGTGAGGTTCCACCCGTGTCCCCCATTGAAGATCAAAACTAAAAGAAAAAAAAATATATAACATATTGCAGCCAAACCTTATTGTGTAGGTTTATAATCTTTGACGGAGGTATATATATTTTAAAAAAAAATAAAAAAAATTGTATAGCCTACTGTTATAACCAATAAATATAAATGTTTGAACTTAATCTTTGAGAAAACATGTTTTAAATTGCACAGTCTGGTACCCAGGACTTTTTTTTTCTCGTTTTTCCTCAAATGTAAAAACGCAAATCTCATTTAATTCTGCTCAACTCTCCTCCTGTCAAATGTCGGACCAATTTAATAAGTGAAACCATATAAACCCAATGCCTTGAGAAACTCCTATAGTCTTAGAACTATCATGTGACTCCTCCCCAGGTCTATATACAGTAGATAAACTTGCCATGCCTTGCTTTGCCTTTTAAAGATGCTTCAAGTCTATTGCAGTCAATAGCAATCCTTCCTTAGAGCTACAGTGTATGTTTAAGATGTGAGAGAAAGGAGTCAAGCTTGGCAACCAAACATGGACCACTGGTAGACCACCACAAGGTCTGATGTAGGCTTACCCCTTAACATGTGGGCTACGTGTCTTTCAGGAAGGCCTCGCTGGGAAATTCTGTCAATTCATGAACTCATGAACTCTTTACCTGCTTGGTATTGCACTTTGTTTAAATTTGAGTTTTGGTCTGATGGGGATTGGGGAGATATGGGGAGGGATTGCTTTTGCTGACTACACCTCAGGCTGTGCCAAGAGAGATCTGGAGAAATCCACAGTGTAATAAGTTACTAAGCTCCAACCCACCCATCAGATCAAAACAAGAAAATGTAAACAAAGTGCAATACCCAGCGGGGCTAGAGGTCGCTGTTTGAGGGCATTACAGATTCTACCTTTACATGGGGTGGAAGAAATTGCCAAAATGCAAAGTGTTTCTCAAGCTCTTGCCCTTCTGAAAATGAATGCATTCATGCAGACAGATCTCCTCAAATCTAGTCTGTATATTAAAGACCAAAGCAAAGATCCTCACAACTGATTGGTTGACTAATCAATTAAGAGGGGGCAGGCAGCTAGCTAAAACACACACACACACACACACACACACACACACACACACACACACACACACACACACACACACACACACACACACACACACCCACACACACACTTTTGTGTGTAATGGTTGTCAACTGTCAGCACAATACTGGCATTCACATCTGCTTTTGGTCACACACACACACACACACACACACACACACACACACACACACACACACACACACACACACACACACACACACACACACACACACACACACACACACACACACACAGAACTGTGATGGTTTCACAGCAGTCAGCAGAGTACTGGGCATCACATTTTATTTCAGTCACACACACACACACAAACACACATCATACACTCACACATTTCTAGTCAAAGTCAAAGTTGGGCCTATTCCATTTAGAGTGGACAGTGTCTACTACGCACGTGAGTCTCTAACCTACATTTAGTGGACAAACCAGCACACTGTGAGTCCACTTAGAGGCCTTGAATGCTTTGACTACAGCTGTGAGAGATGTAGGATTCTTCATTAAACTCGTGACCACGCTCTGCAGTCACTGGAGTGATATGACAGATATGAGGCCACTTGCTTAAAAGGGGAAATTATGAACACAAAAACTGTGAACTGGAATTGATTTTTCTACGCACAAAATGTAGTGTTTACTTAGTGGTTAGTCTACATGGTCCTCGTTGCTGTACTGTGCTGATTGAGGACCTAACCTAACCTTGCACAGCAGAGAGAATCCATCTGGTCAGGCTTCAAGTCATGCACTTGTGCCTGAACCACAGGCTGAACCACAGGCTGAACCACAGACTGAACCACAGACTCCTTTAAGGAACTCCTGGCAGCTTGCGCCGCCCCTCCCTCCTCGCCCCCGGTTTCGCGCACACGCCGCGGCCGGGTCGTTGTCTCTCCCCGCCGTAGAGATTTTGACCATGGGTGAATTCTGGGAGGGCTTGTGTAGTGATTGTAATGGTACATAATTCACCCATGTTCGCCCGAACATTCTGGAACATTTGTGACGATGTCATAGCCGAACATTCTAGAACATCGAACATTCTGGAACATTTGTGGTGATGTCATAGCCGAACATTCTAGAACATTGGTGATGGCTCCGTGTGATGTCATGTATATGTCAGGTGTATGTATATATATATATTCGGCAATTCTCTCGGAGGAGTCAGTCGACTGCAAGCAACGTAGCAGTAGCATGTTGTATTTCTGTGCTTAATAAATGCTATTTGCTCTGCCTCGAGCCACCGTCTCCGACTCTCATCTCTCGGCACTACACTGTGGTTAGATCTAATCACATCCAGCTTTCTTTCTTTCTTTCTTTCTTTCTTTCTTTCTTTCTTTCTTTCTTTCTTTCTTTCTTTCTTTCTTTCTTTCTTTCTTTCTTTCTTTCTTTCTTTCTTTCTTTCTTTCTTTCTTTCTTTCTTTCACACAAATATGTAGTTGACGAATGTTTGTCCTGCTTGTACTGTCATGTTTGTAGCATCCAGTCAAGTAAGATACGCTAGCACCGGCTACATTGACCTCGGAGCAGCATCATCACCACTGTCATCATCATCATCAGGCATGACATTCCTGCACAATCCTATTGGACATCAGTAACTTAAAGTGAGTGCCCTATCAGGTTCAGTGCATTGTACTTCTTGTGATTATCACTTTACCCGACATCAAGCTCAAAGTGTCACTGTTTGAGGTGCTGTCATTATCAAGCCGTCAATACTAGATCTCTGTTTTGTTTAAAGACATTAGAGGAAGTCTGTAGAGTGAGAGATAGCGTCCGTTTTCCTCTATTCAGTTCTACTCACCCTGTCGACACATGTCCTTTGATTTGTCCCACATATTGATCTGCACATTGACTGCTTTTTATTTATCTGTGTGTGATTGGGTGTTTCCTTGCTTCATTGTCCTACTGACTGGACATTTACACCAGGCGTTGCAGGGCTAAGGCTAAGAGAAAAGACTCTAGCCACCCAAACAACTGCCTCTTTACACTGCTGCGGTCAGGCAAGCGCTACCGGAGTCCCATGGTCGGTACAGAGAGACTCAGAAGGAGCTTCTATCCCCAGGCCATCAGGATGCTCAATGACTCTATGCAACACTAACCTATCCATCTACACTCATTGCACACACATCCACGCACTCACTTTAAACAAACACTCACCGTTAACATTCACTTTAGACACTTTAAACACTTTAACACTACACTATATTTGATCTATTTATTACAAAAAGATTTGTACTACAGCCAAACCTAATTTTTGCATTTGAAAAAGTTAGCATTTTTGTACTTTAGGTTGTACTTTAGTTTGTATATTGTATATTTTCTTGTATAGTGTTTGGTCTTTATTCTTTTTACTTTCTTTACTGTATGAAGCACATTCTCAGGCGGCTCATACAGAACCAAGCATTTCACTGTAATAGTACAAACACTTTATACGTGACAAATAAAACAAAACTTGAAACTTGAAAACTTGAACTTGCTTTTCTCGATCTGTCCAGCAGCTTCCACAGAGACGCTATGGCCCAGTGACCTCGTCCAATACCCTGCTCCTCCCTGGGTCACCTGACCGGGTGCCATGGCGTTATTACCCAATGGCCACGGCTTCAGCTCCGACACGTTGGAAGAGATTACAGACACTGAACCCCTTATTGAAAATGATCCAGGTGTGTTTTCTTTTAGTCTTAGAATAGAATAGAATAGAAGTACTTTATTGATCCCGAGGGAAATTCACCACCACAGATTGCTTACAATGAACATTTAGGTAGTAAAAAATCACAAATAAGAATAACAATACAGTCAAGGATATACATTCTAAAATATGTATATACATTCTAAAATATACAGCCAAAATATACAGTAATATACAGTCAAATGTACAGGTAAAAATGTAAAATGTAGATGTATCACAGCTTCACAGCTAAATACTTCACAATATTTCACAGCAAAAAATGTGGTCTTTTTGACTAGCCTTTTGAATATGTATAGCCATACACCTATAAAGAAACAAAGTGTCTTGTCCTGAAGCAAATAACACGTTTATGTAAGTCAGTGACTGTTGGCACGTATTCGTGAGCAACATCATGGTTGTATTTTCCTTTGTTGTGAAAATGGCCACGCACATAAAGATATAAAACAATCGACAGTGTTATTAGATCCGAGAAAATGTTATGCCCCCCCACTAATTAGTTTCTGCAGCCTGGTCTGGTGTGACAGACAGTTGTTGTTGTTGTGAGTGTGACAGACAGTTGTTGTTGTTGTTGTTGTTGTGTTTAAACAGTCCCTCGCCAATGCTGCTCGGCTCGTCTCAACCTGGCCGCCATGATGTTTCTCGGTTTCTCCGTGGTTTACGGCCTCCGCGTTAACCTCAGCGTCGCCATGGTGGCCATGGTCAACAGCACGGAGCCCGCGCCGGCCCCGAACCACACCGCGCACCCTGCCTGTCCGCTGCCTGCCCCCCCGATGGACAACAGCAGTCAGACGCCGCAGCAACCTGATGGGGTGAGAGAGAGAGAGAGAGAGAGAGAGAGAGAGAGAGAGAGAGAGAGAGAGAGAGAGAGAGAGAGAGAGAGAGAGAGAGAGAGAGAGAGAGAGAGAGAGGCGCAAATCCCCTCCTTAATTCACCATATTCACACGGCGGCCATTTTGCTCTCATGTCATATTCAGGTTGAGGTTCCTTTCCACCCTGTTCACCACCCAAGGAACCCAACCTGAGTATGACATAAAAGCAAAATGGCCACTGTGTGAATAATGGTCTATTGAGTACCTCAGACGAGGAACCATATAACTCAGTTTTTAAGTTTTTGGAAGAACAATGTTTTAAAACTTTTATCATCTAACCATGGTTAGTGTTGTGTTCGTTCATAGTTAAAGACAGTAGAGGTTGAGTACTTTATTATCTAAAGATGGTGAGTTAGAGTGTTGTGTTCATTCATAGTTAAAGACAGTAGAGGTTGAGTACTTTATTATCGACACGCTGCCCGGTTGGAGCGGGAATCCAACCGGGATCCTTCGGATTGCCAGACGACTGCTCTACCTCCCGAGCCACTGTCCCCCTTGTACCTTTATATCAGTCTAGACACTTTTATAGATATGAGAAGCAATATACTGTAACAATAGATTTACAGCTTACACAAGTACATATAACTGCATGACTAAGTATGATCATACTGTGTACTAGTGCCCAGGTGTCACCGTATAGCGTCATGGAGATACGCAAAGGTATGCATTTTAACAACGCTGTCGTCTATTTATTTAATCTAATAATATATTAAAAAAAACTGCACATTGCAGCAGTAGCCTATTATAAAGACTGTGATGGGAATTGCGTGAGAAAATACCATTTTGAATAAGGTAGCATTTTTACAAGATAAAGACTTTGAAAAGAAGGTAATTTCACATTATAATTAGCATAAAAAAATTACCTAATAGTATAAAGTGACCTATTGTGGCCTCTAGGTTAATCACAGCATTGTGAATCTTTACACCCATAAACTAGAAACCTGAGCCAATAGCAGAGCGTGTGGTTTGTCTAGAGATGTTAGTAAGGGGGTTTTCTCACTAACCAATTGTAGGAATTGTAGGAATATTTCTTGGCGAAATCACCAGATGTCAGGTTATTGATATCAAATGACAGTATCAACATTGTTATACAAGTGTTATTCAAGGTCTTGATGTCTAAAGGTTGTCTTTTAGAGTGACATGTGACCATTTTTGAGTGGTCAAACAATGGTTCATGCCTCAAATCTGTATAACTAATCATATCAACCAAAATCATGCTGCAGCAATATCTATTGCACATCTATTAACTGAGTTTGAGAATGGCCATAAAATGTTTCCTTTATAATGTCCCATGCCCTTGTACACTTTAAACTTAGAGTGTACAATTGCTGAAAAACATAATTTTACTACAATAGTGCACTGCCCGTTCGGAGCGAGCGGCCATTCGGAACGTGTGCCCATTCGGAACGACCCACTTGCTTGGCTCATAGCATGGCTGCTTGCAGGGTTCTTCAGAACCGCTCATCCGATTGACTTCACACTCGATACTGTACTCCTTTGGGTCCTCAGAAATGCACATGCCAAGTGTGAAATCGATCGGATGAACGGTTCTCAAGATACGCGAAGGAGAGTCACATACAGACACAGACGGACAGACAACCGATTCCTTCCTTTATAGTTAGATATGTATGACTAGAAAACATTGACACACAGTGTTAAACCACATCTCAAAGTAATCTCCAGGGCCCTCATTTATCAATGGTGCGTACGCACAGATATGTGCGTAACCCGTGCCTACGATCATTTCTAAGCAAAGTGTGGGACTTATCAATTTGAACGTGTGCTTGACTTTGTGCGTATATTTACGCACAGCTCCGACCGTGCGTACCTGCTGCCCGGTGGTAGAATATGAAGACTACAACGCGGAAATAAGCTTCTGTGCATAGTTTCAACACTGGCATGTTCTGTAGTATGACCCGTATTTCATTATAGTTCATTGTAAAATAGCGAATAGTGTAATTATGGTCAAACCCTATAAATATAGCATTTGGAATAAGTCTTTCTTTCCGTATGAATGCAGCATGGTTTATATATAGGGTTATCGGAATACTATGGGGTGCACTGACTGGGCTCCGCTTGGAACTGTTTTCAGAGATAGCAGATAGGAATTAATGAATGAATGAATGAATGAATGAATGAATGAATGAATGAATGAATGAATGAATGAATGAATGAGGGGCAGTCTAATTGCCGAGAGAACATAAAAAATATTAACTAGAGTCCGCTATACCCGAGACACCTCCTTTATTTGTACCGCAATTTAAGACCGAAATTGGATCGTGGAACAAAACGCACAAATGCCATCCCCATGCACATTCAAGTCAGTCTCCACCCTCGGGTGTTTGGCCACCGGCACGGTCCATCATGATATTGGAGATGGATCGAGCAATAGACTGTTACTGTACCACCCATGTAGCTGTCAAAGCTCCATCACAAATGCAGTTATGTGAATAGAAAGGTTATTGTATATGCTCTCGTATTATTGTTTATATAGGCTACCTAATACCGACATCAAAATGGATTGTATGCCTCTACAAATCATATGCAGGTAGAAAATTTACGGAAAATCCGTCGCGATTTGGAATGAAATTTATGGAGAACTTTAATCCCTGGGTATTAATCGAACGAAACAAAGAAAAAGCAGTCATATTCCAGCATGGTTATTAATGACACCAATGGCAAACAGTGGTTAACAGTCTTTATTAGTGTTTGCGCTGCCCAGGCAGCAATGGTCTTTAGGAAGTTAATAGCTATCATATCCGTCTGTTTCCGACATCACCGTGTACATGTCTGTCAGCGTATTTCTCCCAGTCTGTTTCCGACATCACCGTGTACATGTCTGTCAGCGTATTTCTCCCAGGCATTCGCTCGGCTTAGTCCACTTTTCCACATTTCATGGGGGTGTTTCATTACCATATATGGTTAATTACGGGCGGTTCTATATGCAAATACGTAAAACCGTGCACGAGCGTGGAGCGTAGATCAAGTGATATTTATCAACACAGAGTACTTGCAGGTGTGCGTGGGACACGTCTACGCACGTGTGATAAATCCCGATTTTTCTGTACGTACACACATTCTAAATTCTGTGTTTAAGAACGAAAATAGAACACTTTCTAAGAATTATTGATAAATGAGGGCCCTGGGTTCCATCTTTCAGATGATGTATAACACTTCTATGTAGCTTTCAGATTATGTATAATACTTCTATGTAGCTTTCAGATTATGTATAACACTTCTATGTAGTTTTCAGATTATGTATATAACACTTCCGTGTAGCTTTCAGATTATGTATAACACTTCTATGTAGCTTTCAGATTATGTACATAACACTTCCGTGTAGCTTTCAGATTATGTATAACACTTCTATGTAGTTTTCAGATTATGTATAACACTTCTATGTAGTTTTCAGATTATGTATAACACTTCTGTGTAGCTTTCATATTATGTATAACACTTCTATGTAGCTTTCAGATTATGTACAACACTTCTATGTAGCTTTCAGATTATGTACAACACTTCTATGTAGCTTTCAGATTATGTACATAACACTTCTGTGTAGTTTTCAGATTATGTATAACACTTCTATGTATCTTTCAGATGATGTACAGTATAACACTTCTATGTAGCATCTACCGGTGACCTTGTATCCCCCCTCATGTTCCCCCACGCACTCTGCCTCCAAAATGTAAGGCTCAGAGGGATGAAATGGAATTACACGGCACCCTTAATCACGCAGAGTTAATACATATACTTGCATCAGAAGCCTTCAGTGCCTGGACTAGTGGACTCTACTGGCTTTCTCGTGCTCATTCCAGCTCCAACACCTCAATCCGTTTGCTATGGATGTGTTGTGTATTTCCGTTACCTCTACTGTGTTCCAGATGATGTGAACACAGTCATGTACAGTTATGGTCATCATTGTTGCAGCTAAAGTGTCCGAATTCTGAATTCTTTATCCCTCGTATGTGACACAGATCTAATGTCCAAATCAGTGCGAATGGAAAAAGGCTTCACAGAGTAAAAAAAGGGGGGGGGGATGCCATTCAAATCTGGGTCACATTGATATGTAGTAAAACGTCAGATACCGAGGTATTATATTTCAATGCTCAAATTGGAATTTGTCACCACTGCTGTGGTCATTTGGTGGAAGTTTTACGTCATTCACCGGAGACAATCCTATTTCACTATTACTTTATATTCTGATTACATTTGAACGCTGTCAGTCAAATTGTCATATTTGATGTTTACTTGCACTTGTCCTCAACCCCACCTTTTCCTCTCTATCTTCCTCTCCTCTCTATCTTCCTCTCTTCTATCTTCCTCTTCTCCTCTCCTCTATCTTCCTCTCCTCTATCTTCTCTCCTCTCCTCTATCTTCCTCTCCTATATCTTCCTATCCTCTCCCCTCCTCTCTTCTCTCCTCTATCTTCCTCTCCTCCTCTCCCTCTCCTATATCTTCCTCCCCTCTATCATCCTCTCCTCTATCATCCTCAAGTTCAAGTTCAAGTTCTTTAATAGTTGTCATACAGAAGTACAGAATACTTTCATACAAAATGCTTCTTACTGTTACGCTCCAGAGACTGTGCTAGACAAGATAGTATCAAATAACATAATAACATAATATAGCATGAATTTAGAAGAAGAAAATGAGGTCACAGTTGTTCGGTATAGACATATGTACAATGTTCTGAGTTACCATATAATATACAATACACAATACTATGCAGTGTACTAATGTACAGTACTATCTAGTGCAAAGCAGAAATGGGATGAGGTACAATTTAGGTACAATTTACAGTAAGGTGTACGAGTTGTAGTGCAATCCTTCATCCATAAATATAAAGTGTGGGGAGTGGGTGCTACAGTGTGTTTGTTTAAAGTGGTGTGTGCTATAAAGTTGTGTAGTGGGTGCTACAGTGTGTTGTTTAAAGTGAGTGTGTGCGTGTGGATGTGTGTGCTATGTGTGTTTGGTGGTTGTTGTGTGGTAGTGTTCATTCATTGTTCGTTCATTGTTCCTCTATCTTCTTCCTCTCCTCTTCTTCCTCTCTCTATCTTCCTCTTCTCCTCTCTCTTCTTCCTTCCTCTCTCCTTCCTCTCCTCTATCTTCCTCTCCTCTATCTCCTCTCCTCTCTTTCTCTATCTTCCTCTCCTCCTATCCTCTCCCCTCCTCTATCTTCCTCTCTCCTCTCCCTCTCCTCTATCTCCTCCTCTATCTTCCTCTCCTCTCCTCCTCTCCTCCTCTCCCTCCTCCTCTCTCTCCTCTCTCTTCTCCTCCTCTCCTCTCCTCTCCTCTCCTCTCTCTCCTCTCCTCTCCTCTCCTCCTCTCTCCTCTCCTCTCCTCTCTCTCCTCTCCTCTCCTCTCCTCTCCTCTCCTCTCTCTCCTCTCCTCTCCTCTCCTCTCCTCTCCTCTCCTCTCCTCTCCTCTCCTCTCCTCTCCTCTCCCTCCTCTCCTCTCCTCTCCTCTCCTCTCCTTCTCTCCTCTCCTCTCCCTCCTCTCCTTCTCTCCTCTCTCTCTCTCTCCTCTCCTCTCCTCTCCTCTCCTCCTCTCCCTCTCCTCTCTCTCCTCTCCTCTCCTCTCCTCTCCTCTCTACCTTCATCTCTCTCTCTCTCCTCTCCTCTCCTTCATCTCCTCTCCTCTCCTCTCCTCTCCTCTCCTCTCCTCTCCTCTCCTCTCCTCTGCCTCTTGTCTCCCAGATCCCGCAGTACTTATGGAACTCAGAGACCCAGGGCTGGTTGTTAGGAGCCTTCTTCTTTGGCTACCTCTGCACCCAGATCCCAGGCGGCTACCTGTCGGGTCACTATGGTGGGTCATTATTCCTGGGAGGGGGGGTGCTGGGCACCGCCATTCTGACCCTCCTCACCCCCCTGGCTGCCGAGATGGGATCCTATTGGCTGTTTGGACTAAGGGCGCTGGAGGGATTTGGGGAGGTAAGAATGTGTTTTAAAGATAGAGGATGGTGGTATATATACAGTGTGAGATCTGAGGAGGGTTTGTGTGTGTATGAAGAATGTATTGAATACAGTGGTATATTAGCTTTTTAGTATTAAATTAGTGGATTTCATTAGTGGTTTTAAACAACCGTCTGAAAAATATATTTTTAGTCCAAAGCCTTCCATTGTGGTGAATATTGCTGTCCTGTGTCTGTCTGTCACCCAGCACACCATGCAGATTTAAGATACAAAATTCAAGAGGTTTATTTATCACATACATACCATGGGCATACAGTGAAATGCGGTTGGCCATGTCCGCTTCGATTGTGCAATAAAAGATTGTACTATTGTACAATAGTAAATAGTAATAAAATAAGTAGAATAGACATGATAAAATAGACATGTTAATAAATCCTGACATAATTGCAATACAATGTTGAGCTACGACTTAAAGGCACTGGGTCCTATGTACACTACTGTACAATATACAGTTTTACTTCTATGTCCCTATGCTATACTTGCTATTACTAACTATACTATGCAACAAGTTATTTTCTTAAAGTGTCTTTTTTCCCTTCCTTAGTGTCACGTGCACACGTCTATTTTGTTGCCTTATTTGTACACGTGAAGCACTTTGTATCAAACTGTGTTTGTGTGAAAGCGTTTAACAAATAAATTACACTTTTTAAAAAGATTTTTAATGACATCAAACCTGATGTGTGTACGGCTGTGTCTCTGTCTGTCCTCTGTCTGTCTGTCTGTCTGTCTGTCTGTCTGTCTGTCTGTCTGTCTGTCTGTCTGTCTGTCTGTCTGTCTGTCTGTCTGTCTCTGCCTGTCTGTCTGTCTGTCCCCACAGGGTGTGACGTTTCCAGCTATGATGGCCATGTGGGCTCGCTGGGCCCCTCCGATGGAGCGCTCTCGCCTGATGACCTTGTCGGGCGCCGGGGCGAACTTTGGAGCCTTCGTGGCTCTTCCCCTCACCGGCTACATCTGTCAGACCCTGGGCTGGCCTGCAGTCTTCTACCTCTGTGGTGAGAGAGAGAGAGAGAGAGAGAGAGAGAGAGAGAGAGAGATAGAGATAGAGATAGAGATAGAGATAGAGAGGGAGGGAGGGAGGGAGGGAGGGAGGGAGGGAGGGAGGGAGAGAGAGAGAGAGAGAGAGAGAGAGAGAGAGAGAGAGAGAGAGAGAGAGAAATCAAGTCTGTGGAGAGAGAGAGAGAGAAATCAAGTCTGTGGAGAGAGAGATAGAGAGAATGAGAGAAAACTTAAAACTGGAGAGAGAGAGAGAAATCAAATGTCTGTCATTGCAGAATGGGTACAGTACAGTACAGCTCAATACACACAATTGTTAAGGGGATGCAGACCAGAGAAAGACGTTCGCCTTGTTTACATCAGGGTCCTCCATTTTCAATTCATAATGAAAAAGTGTGATACCAGGAAAAGAGATGGATCTGCTGTATCAGGAGAGGTCAGGGGTCATCCAGAAGGAGCGTTGTAACTGAAAGCTGAAAGATCTGAATGGGGATGTTTGAGTCAGTAAATCCCATGAAAATAACAGAAGCGCTGAGTGCTTTGCGTGAAGGCCAGAGGATCCTACCTAATGGACTGCTAATGGTTACATGTGTCATCAACACTGAGCAATTGGAGAAGGCTAAGAAGTTGGGAAAGGCGTCTGGGAGGAGGTCATCCCTGAGGTTAAATCTGGAACTAACGGGAGTTATTTATGGGGTATGTGCTGATATTTCAGAGACAGATCTATCGGAGAAGATCAAGCGATTCAAAGCTTGTGAGGGTGGGGGTCGAGTTACCCCGGTCCTCCTGATTACCTTCGGGGATAATCAAATCAAGTCAAATCAAATCAAATCAAATCACATTTGTATAGCCCGAAATCACAACAAATTGCCCCCTTTGCCTTCACAGATCTAAACAGATCACAATAGATCCACAACCAAAAACACCGTAAAATCCACAATTTTGCAACACCCCCAGACTCCCCAATGAAGATAAGGAAAGAATAAAACCTAGCAATAGGGGGGAAAACTTGGGGAGAAACCTCAGATGGGCAATTCAAAGAACAAAAAAGCATTAGGAATACAAGCGCTGAGGCGGTTAGGTGGTCGAGCGGAGATTGCGTTCGTCACCAGCCCCGGAGCTGTGAGCTTGATTCGCCTGTTCGAATCCAGCTCACAGCTCCGGGGTTGTCACCAGCTTGGCTGGCCGTCTGCACTGATACAATTGGCTGTATTAGAGGGTGGGAGAAGCTGGCGGGGTGGGTCCGGGTCGTTGTAAACAGCGACTCCTACAGTTCGGTCGGGGCGCCTGCTAAGCGCGGATTGGACGTGAGGGGGATAGTGTGGTCCTCCCACACGCTACGCCCTCTCGATGAGAATCCGCGCTGCCAGGTGAAAAGAAGCGGTGATTGGCTGGACGTGTGTCGGAGGAAGCATGTGGTAGCCTCCACTCTCCCAGATGATCTGACTGTGGGGGGTAAAGCGCAGCGACCAGGAAGGGACTGGGAATTGGCATACGACTAACATTGGGATGGGAGAAAATCGGAGGAAAATGGAGGGGGAAAAAGACCAAAAAAAAAAAAAGGAATACAAGCGCTGGTATGAAAAACAAGATGGTGGCTCATTGATCACACCACCTTGATGTTTTGCCATCAAGAGTTTTGGCAAGTTGAAATCTGCTCAGGACTAGAATGTGTGACAGTGGAGATCTGGAGTTCTTTTTTAATTTTTAATTTTATCCACTTTTTCTCATATTTTTTTCTATTTTTCTCCCATCCCAATTTCACTGTGCCAATTCTCCCCTCCCCTGTCTTGAACGTTGCTCGCATATGCCCCCCACTGGCCGGTTGTAGGGAGGATAGAAGCCTTGCATCACGTGTCCCCTCCGATACACGAGGAGGCAGCCTGTCACATCTTTTCACCTGCCAGCGCAGCCTCTCATTGGCGAGGTGTAACGTGTGGGAGGCTCACACTACCCCCACCATTTCCTGTCTCTGCTGTGCAGGCGTCCCCCAACCGACCTGTAGGAGTCGCTGTCCACAACGTCCAGATTACCACCCATCGACTTCCACCCGCTTACTCTGCCAATTGAGTTAGGATGACGGCCGGCCCAAGCCGGAGGCAACGCTGACAGCCAGATTCGAACCCGGTGTCTCTTGCGTTGGTGACAAGCGCAATGTCCGCTGCGCCGCCCGGAGATCTGGAGTTTTCATGGGAGGTTGACTGTAGTCAATCTATACAATCCCTGTAAATGGTTGACTATGGCAGAATTTGAGAATATCATGAGGGAAATTACATCTCCGGTTATATGGGTTGGAGATTTTAATGCTCATAAGTCATAACCCATTGTGGGGCAACAGTGGCTCGGGAGGTAGAGCAGTGGTCTGGTAATCCGGAGGTCCCGGTTTGATTCCCGCTCCTCCCGGGCAGTGTGTCGAAGTGTCCTTGAGCAAGACTCTTGACCCCTAACTACTCCCGGTGAGCAGGTTGACACCTTGCATGGTTGCCTCCGCCGTCGGTGTGTGAATGTGTGAGTGAATGGGTCAAATGTGAGGAACAAATTGTAAAGTCACTTTGAAAAGTCAACGAAAAGTCAACGGAGAAGAAAAAGAAAGAGAGAGATAGACACACACACACACACACACACACACACTCGCTGATAACAAACAAATCATTACACATGGGCAAAACAGAGTCCATTCTCTTCGGTTCAAATAACAAACTCAGCAAGACCGACGGCTTCTCAGTTACAGTGGGTGACAATATTGTCACAAGGAAAGAAGATATTACCTACCTGGGTTCCATCCTAGAGGCAAATCTTTCCTGTGACAAAATGGCATCCAATGTAATAAAAAAAGTCAACCAACGAACTCGATTCTTGTACCGGATCTCCTCTCTGGTAAACAAGAATACCCTGAAGACTCTGGCAGGAGCACTCATTCAAGGGTACTACGACTATGCTTGCACCTCATGGTACCAAAGCACCTCAAAGGCGCTAAAAACTAAATTACAAACATCTCAAAACAAACTGGTCAGACTACTGCTTGACCTGACTCCTAGAACCCACCTCACCCCTGCCCACTTTGACAAACCTAGGATGGCTTAGAGTAGACGACAGAGTACAGCAACTTGCAATGGGCCTGGTCTACAAGATACACTACACGACCAAGGTACCCATGTACATGTCAAAATACTTCCCAAAGGTCAGTGAATACCACGATCACAACACCAGAGGGAGCTCCACAAATCATGTTAAACCCAGATTCGGCTCAAACAAGGGACTAAACACGTTTCGCAATTATGCCACATCAATGTGGAACGCCCTACCCAAAGCTGTAAAGGAATGTGAATCACTACCCACTTTCAAAAACACTCTCAAAAAACACCTACGGGAGACTGCAATTCGAAACTGGCCCCTGTAAATGTCCTAACACAACCCCCCCCAATGTACAGTAAATTACCAAGTATGGTCTTGTCAATATTCCAATGTACAGATTTGCTTGTTCAGTTGTACAGTTGTACACACACACACACACACACACACACACACACACACACACACACACACACACACACACACTTGACTCATATGTGACTTACCCTGTCCTAGTTTTTGGTCACATTAACCCCCCATCCCCCCAGACACAATTTGAGCTTTAAAGGGACACTTCACAAAAAAACCATGCAGATTTATTTTTTGCGCATAATTTCACACACATCCGAAAACTTTAAACAGTTTTGCACACATTCAGTTTGACAGTTATTGAGAGTAAATGAGTTTGAATATGGCCACCAGTGATGTCATCGGGGACATTGAATCCTTGTAATTACAGCTCTATTAAATGATAAGGTAGCAGTCCCTATAATCTACATAATTTCATTGAGCTGTAATCAACATTTGAAAAACAACAACAACAACAACAACAAAAACAACAAAAACATCAAACGAGCGCTTTTTGACTGAAAATGACAGAACGTGTTATATTATGCACGCTGACTTACATAGACGCTATGTTTACAAATGAGCAGATTTGCTCTCGGCCTCTTTTCCTAAGTTTCTCTTTGTGTTTTTCCGTGTCCTGCTATTAAATCTGGTTCAGTACAAATTTCTGATGCGTTATAGAACTTTATAAAGACCAAACTGTGAACTATCTCTCTCTCTCTCCCCATCTCTCTCTCCCCATCTCTCTCTCTCCCCATCTCTCTCTCTCTCTCTCTCTCTCTCTCTCTCTCTCTCTCTCTCTCTCTCTCTCTCTCTCTCTCTCTCTCTCTCTCTCTCTCTCTCTCTCTCTCTCTATCTCTCTCTATCTCTCTCTATCTCTCTCTCTTTCTCAGGGGGTATCGGTTGCCTCTGGTCATTGTTTTGGTTCATGCTGGTATCAGATGACCCTCGCACCCATCGTCGAATCAGCAAAGAGGAAAGAGATTACATCATCAGCTCCATAGGATCTCAGGTATGTTTTAAAAGATTGAATCTAGTCACTGATTCACTGAGTCTCAGTATCAGAAACACTGCATTTCTAAATCAGTCTAGTCTGATTCGACAAGCTGGATGTAGCCAATTACTTAAACATCTTCTTCACAAACATAGCCACAACACTGGTAAACAAACTACCCTCCCACTCAGGGCATTATGGGGTAGAACACATAGTAGCATACTACAAAAACCTAGGGGTCCACAAAGACGACTTCAAACTTGAAATGGTAACAACCGATGAGGTACTCAAAAAATTGAGCGCCCTCCAACCTAACAAGGCCACTGGCCATGACAACATCCCCTCCAAATTCCTCAGAGACGCAGCAGCCGCCATCACCCCAGTCATCACACACATAATAAACCTCTCTATAAAACAGGGGCACGTCCCCAAGGACTTCAAAATTGCGAGAGTGACCCCTCTACACAAAAAGGGCAGCAAATTAGACCCAGGCAACTACCGCCCTGTTTCTATTCTTACCTCCATCTCGAAAGTCATGGAGAAAATAGTCTACGAACAGGTCGAAAAGTACCTGGCGGAAAAAAACCTAATCTACGAATTCCAATCTGGCTTCAGAACGTCCCACTCCACTGACACATGCCTCCTCTATTTGAACGACCACATCAAACAAGAGGTGGACGCTGGCAAATACTGCGGCATGGTCATGCTGGACCTACAAAAGGCCTTCGACACTGTCAATCACTCCATTCTAATGGACAAGCTAAAAGCAATTGGTTTTGATAGCCTATCAGTGAGCTGGATGCAATCCTACCTGGAGGGGAGAGAACAGATGGTAGAGGTAAACGGTACTCTATCCCCCCCCCTCACAGTGAGCTGTGGTGTTCCACAAGGAAGCATACTAGGACCGCTACTCTTCCTAATTTATGCAAATGACATGTCGTCAGCCTGTGACTGCAACTTGTTCCTGTTTGCGGACGACTCAGCCCTGCTGGTCTCTGACAAGAACAAATTGCAGGTTGAAAAAACCCTCAGCACGGAACTAGGCAAAATCTGCATATGGCTCGCTGATAACAAACTATCATTACACATGGGCAAAACAGAGTCCATTCTCTTCGGTTCAAATAACAAACTCAGCAAGACCGACGGCTTCTCAGTTACAGTGGGTGACAATATTGTCACAAGGAAAGACGAAATTACCTACCTGGGTTCCATCCTAGAGGCAAATCTTTCCTGTGACAAAATGGCATCCAATGTAATAAAAAAAGTCAACCAACGAACTAGATTCTTGTACCGGATCTCCTCTCTGGTAAACAAGAATACCCTGAGGACTCTGGCAGGAGCACTCATTCAAGGGTACTATGACTATGCGTGCACCTCATGGTACCAAAGCACCTCAAAGGCGCTTAAAACAAAATTACAAACATCACAAAACAAACTGGTCAGACTACTACTTGACCTGAACCCCAGAACCCACCTCACCCCTGCCCACTTTGCCAACCTAGGATGGCTTAGAGTAGACGACAGAGTACAGCAACTTGCAATGGGCCTGGTCTACAAGATACACTATACGACCGGGGTGCCCATGTACATGTCAAAATACTTCCCAAAGGTCAGTGAATACCACAACCACTACACCAGAGGAAGCTCAACAAATCATGTTAAACCCAGATTCGGCTCAAACAAGGGACTAAACACGTTTCGCAATTATGCCACAACAATGTGGAACGCCCTACCCAAAGCTGTAAAGGAATGTGAATCCCTGCCCACATTCAAAACCGCCCTTAAAGAGCACCTACGGGAGGCTGCAATTCGAAACTGGCCACCGTAAATGCCCAAAACCCCCACCACCTCCTAATAGACAGTCTCCTCCCCACCGCATGTATATATTCCCTCCCCGCCGTATGTATATTCCCCTCCCACCCACCCACCCCCTCCTAATGTACAGTCCCCTCCCCATCATATGTATATACTCTATCAGGATCTAGGGGTAACAGTACTGTATATTTGAATACCGCCTATGTCACAAATGTATCAGTACTAAATACCTATATGTCCCTATGCCATAAATGTCATGTATGTTATGTATGTCATAAATGTCTATATGAATTGAAAATGGGGGACCCTGATGGAAACAAGACAAACGTCTTTCTCAGGTCTGCATCCCCTTAACAATTGTATGTATTGAGCCGTACTGTATTGTACCCATTCTGCAATCTGTTAAATAAAGTTTTCATTCATTCATTCATTCAGTTCAACACTATTTTGCAAGTCACTGCATCTTGGAGGTTTAGTGCCCCCCTGTGGTTGGTTTAAGAAATGCAAACAACCCCAATGTTTTTCCACTGATAAGAGTGCAGTGATGATGGGTTCAGACTAGGGATGCTCGATGTTGGCTTTTTTACCTATATTGTCCAACTCTTCATTTCCGATACCGATATCAACCGATACCGATATATGCAGGGTTTCCCCCCCCCAAAAAACGGAATAATTTCAGGTAATTAACATTACATATCTCTTATCGTGGAATTAACACAACATTATGCATACTTTTGACAATAAAAAAAATTTCCTCTGTTTCCTCCTTCCTCTCCCCCCCTCCCCCGTCCTCGGTCCCGTCTGCCAGGGTACCGGTCACGGCTGGTCCGTGCCACTGCTGCCCATGCTGCTGTCGGTGCCTCTGTGGGGCATCATCATCTCCCAGATGTGCGCCAACTGGTCCTACTACACCCTGCTCACCTCCCTGCCCACATACATGAACACCGTGCTGCACTTTGACCTCAAATCGGTAAGGATTTAGGGGTTCTCTCACCTTCTTATTTGACCCCATATTGAGGCGATTTTTTTTTATTTAAAAAAAATTATAAAAGTAAGTTGTGGGTTCCCACATTCCACAGATACATACAGTGGCACATATTCACAAAGCTGAAGGGACCCAGTGACCATTATTATTCAAACTGACTCTAGATCAGTGTTCCTTCAGTATTATTCAAACTGACAGACTGAAGCTGACTCTAGATCAGTATTCCTTCAGTATTTGTGAACATGGACCAGTGTTTTCACTCCTCGTGGTCTGATCCAGGATCCAAGTGAACATGTTCCCTCCCTGCGCTGTGCTCCCTGTAGTGACTCTCTTTATCTCCCTCTCCCTCATCTCCCTCTCTCTCCCCCCTCTCCCCCATCTCTCTCCCCCCCTCTCTCTCTCTCCCCCCCTCTCCCCATCTCTCCCCCCCTCTCTCTCTCTCTCCCCCCTCCCCCCCCCCCTCTCTCTCTCCCCTCTCCCTCTCTCTCTCCCCCTTCCCTCTCTCCCCCCTCTCTCTCTCCAGAATGCCTTCCTCTCAGGCCTGCCCTACCTCGGCGGGTGGTTCTTCTCTCTGTTGTCTGGTGTGGCAGCAGACTGCCTCATTGAGAGGAGGCTGCTCAGTGTCACCGCAGTACGCAAGACATTCACTGTCACAGGCAAGGGGACTTTTACTTTGAAGAGATTTACTTTACTTTGATTACAGTAAGGTATCATCAAACTGCATTGTTTCGGATGTGTGTGTGTGTTTGTGTGACACAATGTAATGATATGTATTATTTATTGACTACCTCTGTGGTCGTATGGTTTTTGTTGTTGTCTAAATTAATAAGAAAAAGTAAGTATTAAGTCAGATTTCTCAATAAATTACTTTAGAAATATTTGAGAATTTTAATCAAATATTACTTTCATTTTGACACATTCCATTACCGTGCTGTTCGATATGATCAGATGGATACTTAACATGTGATTATTCACGACTAAGCAGATATCGTGACACATATATATTGGAAAAAGGTCCTTCTTAAAGTTTCAAGTTCAAGTTTCTTTATTAGTTGTCATACAGAAATACAGAATACTTTTGCATGAAATGCTTCTTTATGTTTTGTGCTAGATAAAATAACAAGATCAAATAGTATAATATAAGTATAAAATAGAAAGTCAAGTACGTAAACAAGTGTAAACAAAACAAACAATTTCAATATACATATATATATACAGTATATGTACAGTCTATACAATGCAGATACAATTCTACAATACAGTGTAGAAATGGTGAGGTATAGCTTAGCTTGTGGTGCCACCTTGTGGTGGTGAGGTGCAATGAGGTGCATGAGATTGATGCCAATAAATATAAAGTGTGTTAGTGTCTAAAGTGGGTAAAGTGGGTGCTACAGTGTGTTGTTTATTTAAAGTGAGTGTGTGCGTGTGGATGTGTGTGTTGTGGGTGTATTTGATGGTCTGTTATTGTTCATTGTTCATTGAGCATCCTGATGGCCTGGGGATAGAAGCTCCTTCTGAGTCTCTCTGTGCTTGCCATGAGACTCCGGTATCTCTTGCCTGACCGCAGCAGTTCAAAGAGGCAGTTGTTTGGGTGGCTGGGGTCTTTGATTATTCTCTTAGCCTTACCCATGCACCGCTTGTTGTAAATGTCTTGGAGAGTGGGAAGCCCCCCTCCAATTGTGCGTTTGGCTGAACGGGCCACTCTCTGTAGTCTGCTACCGTCTTGTGCAGTGCTATTCCCAAACCAGGAGATGATATTGCCAGTCAGGATGCTCTCTATTGTGCATGAGTAGAAGTTCTTGAGGATCTTCTGACTCACTTTGAACTTCCTTAGGCGCCTAAGGAAGTAGAGGCGTTGTTGTGCCTTCTTGATAACACTGTCAATGTGTGTGGTCCATGTCAAGTCCTCGGATATGTGGACTCCGAGGTACTTAAAACTGTTCACTCTCTCAACCGGTGCCCCGTCGATGCTGAGGGGGCTGTAGTCCCTGACCCCTGACCTCCTAAAGTCCACAATCATCTTTTTTGTTTTGCTGACGTTCAGGGAGAGGCTGTTCTCTTGACACCATCCCGCTAGAACCTTTACCTCTTCCAGGTAGGCCCTCTCGTCGTTTGCAGAGATCAGGCCCACCACTACTGTGTCGTCAGCAAATTTGATGATTGTGTTGTTGTTCCGCTGTGCCACACAGTCATGTGTGTACAGGGAGTAGAGGAGGGGACTCAGAACACAGCCCTGGGGGGCCCCTATGTTGAGAGTGATGGATGAGGAGGTGCAGTTGCCTGCACTCACCACCTGGGGTCTGCCCGTCAGGAAGTCCAAGACCCACTGGCAGAGGTCATAGTTCAAGCCCAGGTCCCTGAGCTTGGCTATGAGTTTGGAGGGGACTATGGTATTGAATGCTGAGCTGTAGTCGATGAATAGCATTCTCACATAGTTCCCCTGCCTCTTGTCCAGGTGTGATGCTGCTGTGTGCAGCACATGGGCTATGGCGTCCTCCGTGGACCTGTTAGGGCGGTATGCAAATTGCAGGGGGTCCAGGTTGATGGGGAGGGAGGAACAGATGTAGCCCTTCACTAGCTTCTCAAAGCACTTCATGGCTATGTAGGTGAGAGCTACAGGGCGGTAGTCATTGAGACAAGCGGGCTTGGATTTTTTTGGTACAGGGATAATGGTGGACTTCTTCAGACAGGTGGGGATGACAGCCTGTTCTAAGGACAGGTTAAATATGTCAGTGAATACCGGGGCCAGTTGGTCGGCACAGACTTTTAGGACGCGGCCGGGGATACCGTCCGGTCCTGCTGCCTTCCTGATATTCACTTTCTTAAAGGTCCTCCTCACCTCATGTTCTGTTATCCTGAACACTGAGTCTCTATTGGCAGTGGCCACCCCCTCCATTGCAGTGGTTTGTATGCTGGTGTTGTTATTCACAGCCTCAAACCTCACATAGAAGGTATTGAGATCATTTGCCAAGTGGATGTCACTGTTCAGCTTGAGGGAGGTGCCTTTGTAATCTGTCATTGTTTTGAGGCCCTGCCACATACCTCTAGAGTCAGCCTGTTCATATTGAAGTTAAATTTTATCCCTGTAGCGCCGTTTTGCCTCTATTACTGTCCTCCTTACGTTGTATCTCGCCACCTTGCAAGGACGCTGGAAGGGGGGGTGCGGCAGGGGCTGCAGCACCCCCTGCTGGATGGGAGTGTAACTGCAACTGCAAGGTTGTTTTGGATTTTATTCCACATTTGTAACCGAGGCTACTCATGTCACAGAGCGAAGCGGCACTGCAGATTTACCCTACTCTTGGAATTCATTCAGATCGTCATAGGGGCGCTGTCTCGATAATGCAGTGTTATTAACAGCGTGTAGCCGACGCATGAACCGGTTGGGATTCGAATAGACGCGGCCTGGAAGCGTCAACGCGGAACTGGAAATCCGTTGGTAAAAAAATAGACACAGCGGCTGCGCCCTGCCTGGGATAGGTTTGGGACGCGTGTAGCTTAATGCCAGCGGAAGAGTGCAAGAGCGCTTCCGCATTCTTCGCCGCGCATGCGCATGAGGTCCTCGCTTAGTTCAGACGCCCCATTCAACACGGTGAATCCCAAACTCGAAACTCCGTTAAGCTCCAGAGAGAGAGGCTGAAAACCGCCAGTTCTTGCCCGACGGATGGGAGCCGAATCGCGGATCCGAGTTTTCTGATGAATAGCCCCAAAACATGGAGGTCGCGAACGGCGCCGGCTTCGCTGACCAGAGCTCTCTCAGATTCAAAGTTTTAATCGCAGCCTGGAACATACATGTTTCGGAACCAATGTGTAACTAGACAGTTACAATATAACATTTATATTAATTAACCCAGTTAATGCCTTAACTGAGAACGAGTCTGGTGGTCAATTACTACGGAAATGTTGTGTCTTACTAATAATAACTAATTCCGCGGTCAATAGAAGTCTGTGATACTTTCTGAATATGATTTGGGAATGGGCAGGGTTATAATAGAAGAAAGACAGTGTAAACAATATAATTAACTCTGAATATAATAATGACGAAAAATAAACAGGATACATAACACAACAAGGTGCACTACATATAACCTCATCGCATGCACCTTGTTGTGTATCCTGTTTATTTTTCGTCATTATTATATTCAGAGTTAATTATATTGTTTACACTGTCTTTCTTCTAATATAACCCTGCCCATTCCCAAATCATATTCAGAAAGTATCACAGAGACTTATATTGACAGCGGAGAGCGCTCTTGCACTCTTCCGCTGGCATTATGCTACACGCGTTTGGCACGCTGAATTCGCAGTAAAGGAATATATGAACAAGCCAGCAGAACTATCCGAGCCCCCAGGAGGGTGGTCGTCTGGTCGAAGACCTTTTGCATGTCGGCGATCATGTATGCGGGGAACGAATTGCAGAGGGAGGGCGCAACAGCCAGGTGGGGTAAGCTGGGCTGTGATCAGAACGGTTACATTGTTTGTCTCACACGCTCAGAGCGCGGAGTTGGGCAGCGGTTTTGATTGAAAAGTTTGATTGAAAAGTTTATTAACAGATTGCAGAATGGGTACAGTACAGTACAGCTCAATACATACAATTGTTAAGGGGATGCAGACCAGAGAAAGACTTTCGTCTTGTTTACATCAGGGTCCCCCATTTTCAATTCATCATAGTATCCTCTAGTGAACGAGAGTGTTGGTTATGACGTGACAGACAGTGGAGCTGTTTGCAGATAGCGAGCATTTTGACGTGTTGCGTGGTGGCGATGTCTCGCAGACAATACAACTACAAGTATAATTATATAATATATATATTTTATAAAAAAAAAATTATATAAAAAAAAAAAAAATTAATCAAAAACGATCGATATCTCAGCACCCCCACTTCCCGCGGACTTCCCGCGTCCCTGCCACCTTGTGGTCATTCATGTTGCCTGTCACAGAGTTCACATCGACAACAAACTGAACGGGTCAAAACACACAGAGGCACTCTACAAGAAGGGCCAGAGCCGACTCTACTTCCTCAGAAGGCTGAGGATGTTGAGGATGTTCTATGAGTCGTGGTGGCGGGCTCCTTCTTGTACGCTGTGACCTGCTGGGGCAGCGGACTGAGAGCGGGGACGCAAACAGGCTGGATAAGCTGGTCAGGAAGGCCAGTAACGTGGTAGGGGGTGGAGCTGGTCTCTCTAGCGGTGGTGGCGGAGAGGAGGAGCCTTGCTAAGCTCCAGGCCATCAGGGACAACTGCTCCCACCCACTATACACAGACTTGGCTGACAGGAGGAGCACGTTCAGTGCTAGACTAACACTCCCAAAATGTAGCACTGAACAGCACAGGTCCTTCATTCCGACAGCCATCAGACTCTACAATGCATCACTGTGCCTCACTACATCACTGAGCACAGAGTGACAATTACCATCTTCCTGGACTTTTACTTTTAAAACAACATTGTCAATATTACACTTACAGTACACTTAATGTAGATCTCTGTATTTTTTACTGTATATTTATTAGAATGTACAATACATTACATAGGAAATGTGAATCCCGGACCGTATTTTATTTTATTTGATTATTATAATTTTATTCTTAGGCTTATTTTATTCTTTATTCTTATGCAATTTTTTGTTATTTTTATTCGTGATTTGTTTTGTCTACCTAAATGTTTACTGTGAGCGATTTGTAGTGCCAAATTTTCCTCTGGATGATTAAAGTATTTCTATTCTATCTATTCTATTCTATTGTTTTTTGGCGAAGTGCCCTTTTAATGTTATATCTATTTTATAACCTGAAATAAACACCTTACTATTCCAGCATGCAGGTTAACCTCTCTCCCCCCTCCCCCTCCCCTCAGGTCTGCTGCTTCCCTCTGCCTTCCTGGTGGCGGTGGGCTACGCTGGCTGCAGTGCGGTCATGGTCGTCACCTTCCTCACCCTCTCCGCGACCCTCGGGGGAACCAGTGCTGCCGGGGTCTTTATAAACCAGATCGACATCGCTCCTCGGTGGGTCTTTATGAACCAGATAGTAGGGCTGTCCCCGACTAAGGATTTGGATAGTTGACTTTGATTGGCCGAAATTTGACGTAAAATAAATAAAAATAATAATAGCCCTCTAAAGACAGTGACAGTATTTCTAATATATGTTTCTCCTCCTCTACTCTTAAAGACAGTGACAGTATTTCTAATATGTTTCTCCTCCTCTACTCTTAAAGACAGTGACAGTATTTCTAATATATGTTTCTCCTCCTCTACTCTTAAAGACAGCGACAGTATTTCTAATATGTTTCTCCTCCTCTACTATTTTTTTTTTATCCACTTTTTCTCCCATTTTCTACATTTTCTCCCATCCCAATTTCGTATCATCCAATTCAACCCTCCCCTGTCACGAACGCTGTTTCTTGCCTCCCACAAGCCGGCTGCAATGTGGACTAAGTCATACATAGCACAAGTCCCCTCCGGTACTTGAGGTAACAGCAGTCGCATCTTTTCACCTGCGCAGCTCGATCTCTCAGTGGCGAGGAGTAACGCGTGGGAGGCTAACGCTGCCCCCGACACTTCCTGATTCTACTGCGCAGGCGCACCAACCGACCTGTAGGAGTCGCTGTCCACAACGCCCGATCCCCACCCATCAGTTTCCCACCCCCTAATACAGCCAATGTGTATTAGTATGAACGACCAGCTAAACTGAAAGCAATGTGGAGCGCTGGGCTCGAACAGGCAAGCCCAGCATCTCCGTCATTCGTGGCGAGCGCCTTGCCCACTACGCCACATAGCCGCCCTCTCCTCCTCTACTCTTAAAGACAGTGACAGTATTTCTAATATATGTTTCTCCTCCTCTACTCTTAAAGACAGTGACAGTATTTCTAATATGTTTCTCCTCCTCTACTCTTAAAGACAGTGACAGTATTTCTAATATATGTTTCTCCTCCTCTACTCTTAAAGACAGTGACAGTATTTTTTATATGTTTCTCCTCCTCTACTCTTAAAGACAGTGACAGTATTTCTAATATATGTTTCTCCTCCTCTACTCTTAAAGACAGTGACAGTATTTCTAATATATGTTTCTCCTCCTCTACTCTTAAAGACTGACAGTATTTCTAATATATGTTTCTCCTCCTCTACTCTTAAAGACAGTGACAGTATTTTTTATATGTTTCTCCTCCTCTACTCTTAAAGACTGACAGTATTTCTAATATATGTTTCTCCTCCTCTACTCTTAAAGACAGTGACAGTATTTCTAATATGTTTCTCCTCCTCTACTCTTAAAGACAGTGACAGTATTTCTAATATATGTTTCTCCTCCTCTACTCTTAAAGACAGTGACAGTATTTCTAATATATGTTTCTCCTCCTCTACTCTTAAAGACAGTGACAGTATTTCTAATATATGTTTCTCCCTGCCAGGTATGCTGGTTTCCTTCTCGGCATCACCAATACTTTCGCGACCATCCCCGGTGTCGTGGCACCTATTGTCACAGGGTACCTCACCGAAGATGTAAGGCCCCTTTCCCTCCTCAACTTTCAATTTCAATGTGTTATTTTGCACATCATACCTCTGTGGTAACTCAATCAGCAGTCATCAAATGTATTCAAACACTAATCGTATGTTACAAGACATGATATATCCAGTGAACACTTAAACAGAGAAACAGACACCTATGGGTACAGGAAATGTATCTGACCCGTGGTGGAAACTAAAGTATTCTTTACTCAATTACTGTACTTAAGTACAATTTTGGGTACTTGTGCTTTACTTTGTATTTTCATTTTTGGGACAAACATAAACATTTAATCCATTACATTTTACATTTACATTTCTACATTGCAAAGGAAATATTGTACTTCATACTCAACTACATTAATCTGAACCAATTAGTTACTACTTACTAGTTAGTAGTTACTAAGATTTTCGCATAGAAAACATGGCAACATTTTTTTGCATTTGCATTCTATATCAAATACTTCAAATACTTTTACTTAAGTAGAATTCTGAGTACAAGAGTATTACGACTGTGTACTTCTCCCATCACGGCCTGGTCACCCGTTACAGCGGAGATCGAGCTAAATCTGTCCAGCTGACATGTTCACGTACCACTAACAACACATACACACACACTTGTACTTGCCTCGGTTTTCAACCAACATGGGTAAATAAATAATAATAATAATAATAATAATAATAATAATAATAATAATAATAATAATAATAATAATAATAATAATAATAATAATAATAATAATAATAATAATAATAATAATAATAATAATAATAATAATAATAAACTTTATTATTTTGTTTATCTGTATGAAACTGCAATTTCATACAGAAGTTGCAGTTCAAAGTGCTTCACAGCAGTAAAAAATACAGGCATAAGCGAGCATAAAAAAGATAGGTTAGCAAGGTAAAGTAAAAAAGAAATTAGGATCTAGCATCCCAATAGGCCTCTCTGTTTACGGTTTCATTCAGTAATACAAATAATAAAATAGAATTGACAGTAAAAAAAGTGCGGTTTGATTCAGTTTAAAAATAGGCAATACTAAAAATAATAAAATAGAATAAATGCTCCTGTATTTATTACTGTACCGTGGAGCTTTGAACTGGAACAAACTTCCCTTGGAGCATCAGCAGTCGCTATCTTTTTAAGAAAAGGGTACAAATCTGGCTTTTAGAAAATGTTGCAGTATAGCATATTGTATTTAATCTTGGGTAGCTATATTTATTAAATTTTTGCAATGCAAATTGTTTTGTTCTTAAGATGATTTCCACGTTGTACCCATGTCTGTTCTTTGTGAAACTGTATGTCATGTTTGTACCAGACCAAGGACCACAATGGAAACAATTCTCTGACTTTATTTTGTTTTATCCTTGACGTGTATTGTTACAATCGTCTAATTCTAATAAATCAAATCAGTAATTAACAGTAATTCACAACTGCACTATTGCACTATTTTGCTCTGTCTACTCTATTTTGCTCTTTTATTACTGTCTATTTTTAAATTGATCAAACCGTAAACAAAGAGGCCTATTGGGATGTTAGATCCTAATGTGAAGAACTATGTGATTTAATGTTCTATTTTGATGCTCGTTTTATACATTAACAGTTACATTTAGCTGAATGCTTTTTATCCAAAGCGACTTACAAGTTCTGTACGACAAGTCAGCAGGAAGGGTACAACTCTTTCAGCTGAGTAGGCGGCCGGGTAGCCTGTATATTTTCCCCAATGGAGTTTCACTTCCGCGTTCGGTTTGCGCGATCTGATTGGCCACTGACGTTGCTCTCAGTGCCAATCGCGTTACTCCTAACAAACTGGTTAAGCTTGGCGACTCTTTCGAAGTTGGTTAAGGTTAGGGTTAAGGTTAGGGTTAGGGTTAGTTGGTTAAGGTTAGGGTTAAGGTTAGGGTTAGGGTTAGTTGGTTAAGGTTAGGGTTAAGGTTAGGGTTAGGGTTAGTTGGTTAAGGTTAGGGTTAAGGTTAGGGTTAGGGTTAGGGTTAGTTGGTTAAGGTTAGGGTTAGGGTTAGGGTAACAGCCTGCTGGCGCGATTGTTAGGAGTAACGCGATTGGCGCTGAAAGAAACGTCAGTGGCCAATCAGATCGTGCAAACCGAACGCAGAAGTGAAACTCCGTTGGGGAAAATATACACACGGCCGGGTAGCGCAGCGGACTAAGCGTCTGTCTACCACCGCAGAGACACTGGTATCGAATCCAGCTGTCCCTCCGGCTTGGGTGGTCGTCATACTGACACAATTGTCAGTGTCAGCGGGTGGGAAGCCGGTGGGTGGTATTCTGGTCGTTGTAAACAGCGACTCCTACAGGTCGGTCAGGGCGCCTGCACAGCGAGGGAAGGAACTGGGTAAGGTAGTGTGATCCTCCCACGCGTTACACTTCCCCAGTGAGAGTCCTCGCTGTCAGGTGAAAAGAGGCTGCTGGCTGTCTCCTATGTATCGGAGGAAGCATCTGATAGACTTCAGGGCTCCCTAGACCGACCAGTGGGGGGCACATGCGTGCAACGATCAGGAAGGGGAGGGGGGGATTGGCATAACGACTAAATTGGGATGGGAGAAAAATACAGAAAAATAGGAGGAGAAAAGGTGGATAAAAAAAAACTCTTTCAGCTGAGTAACAAGGATCAAACAGTGCTGAAACTTGGGTGCTGCAGTATTGAGTGCATAGACATAAGACATTAGTATAGTAGGAGGAGTGCATGGTAGTATAGGTCAGGACAGTAAGAAGGTTAGTGGTGTTTCTTTTGTTGTTTTTATCATAAATTTCATTTATACTGCACTTTATGCATTGCTCTTGACCTGCCAAAGGTGCTATACAAATAAATAAAGTTATTATTATATTAGTATTATTAATTATTATAAATCAAATCACACACACACTCGGTAACATGTAGCTCCCCCCCCCTCTTCCCTCCCGTGGCAGCACTCCCTGGCGGGCTGGAGGATGGTCTTCTGTATCTCAGCAGGGATCAGCGCCGGCGGGGCCCTCGTCTTCATGCTCTTGGGCAGCGGGAAGCTTCAGCCGTGGGCCATGACCGAGGAGGAGAGGGCCGAGGCGGACAGGCAGGGGGAGAGGGCCGAGGCGGACAGGCAGGGGGAGAGGGCTGTCATCTCGTGAGAGGCTATTTCTGACACGCAGCCCGGGACGTAATATTTCACAACAGCAATCGAAGACGAGAAGGAGATCGGCGCCGGGTCTTACATATTACATATACATTCTTTCTTTTGGTCTTCTTTTCCAACGTGAAAGACTGATGGGCGGATAAACTTTTGATCACAAAAAGAGAGGGAAAAAAGGAATGGATTTGTTTCCGTATACAAGACAGACGGACAGATTTAGACTGCTGGTGGTTATTGGACAAGAATCAGCAATAGCTGTTTTCAGTCACTCACTGCCTCGCTGGACACCTCCACCTTTTCCGAAACAAGACATTGTGACTGCGTCCACATTTCTATAGGATTTCACGAAGACATTGTTTATTGTAACCTTTTTCTCTCTCTCTCTCTCTCTCTCTCTCTCTCTCTCTCTCTCTCTCTCTCTCTCTCTCTCTCTCTCTCTCTCTCTCTCTCTCTCTCTCTCTCTCTCTCTGTCTGTCCGTCTCTCTTTCTCTCTCTGAGTTATACCACAGCTAGCCTAGAGTCAATGGCACCTGTGAGATGTATTGTATAACCTGTGAGATATCCTGCAACTCTGGTTAGAATCACCATTAGGTGCTTTTTTTTTTTAAGTACTTTTTTAATATCTCTTATTGGCTATGAAATGGATGGGACCTGTGTTTTATTAACAGACAATACTCAAAGCACCAGGGATTTTACAAAGATGTGGTTTGTGATGTACTTTAGCCACGTGGTATTAATTGTATTGTGTGTTTGTTCTCTACTACTTTTTCAATGTCGACCTGGACCAATGGTAATTAGTTAAAGGGGAACTTCACTGGAAAATAACGTTGATTTCTTGTGCACATAATTTCACACATATCCCAAAACTCTAAACAGTTCATTTGCACACATTAATTTAGTTGATCAGCTATTAGAGAGTTATCCAGTGATGTCATTGAAGGACACTAAATCACTGTGCTGTGTTATTACAGCTCAATGAAATTATGTAGATAAAGAAATAGCACACATATCCCAAAACTCTAAACAGTTCATTTGCACACATTAATTTAGTTGATCAGCTATTAGAGAGTTATCCAGTGATGTCATTGAAGGACACTAAATCATTGTGCTGTGTTATTACAGCTCAATGAAATTATGTAGATAAAGAAATAGCAAGAGAGGGGAGAATGGAAGGATTGCAATTTTTTTCTATAATTTCATTGAGCTGTAATCAACTGCTCAATAAATGTCTTACAATGACATCACTGGAAGACATTCAAAGTTATTAAATCTCAATAAAACTGTCAAAACAAATTAACATGTGCAAACCTGTTTAGAGGTGTTGGGATATGTGTGAGATTATGTGCATTAATAATAAATCAGCATTGTTTTTTTGTGTGAAATGTTCCTTTAAAAGGTGCTATAGATAACATTCATCCATTAGATGTCGCACTAGACTAGAGCATCAGCATGTCATTTATCCAATCAAGTACATTCCACATGGAGAAATAGGAAGTAGGGTAAATGTAAATAATGTTCATTTTTTACCCAAATTGTTTTAACCCTTTCACTACCACACTGTGACAATACAGAAGGTTAACCCTTTCACTGCCACGGTTAACCGTCTGTAGTGTGGTAGTGAAAGGGTTAACCTTCTGTAGTGTGGTAGTGAAAGGGTTAATGATACATAAATTTTTTGGGGGGGAAGCAATACTTTTATTCTGCACCTTTCTAAAAGCTCTGTGGATGTTTTAATTTCTTTTTTATGATTACTCTATGTACATAAGTATCTATAGCACATTTAAGTATTGAAGTTTACCAAAAGCCTTATATCTGAAAACGGTGCAGATACTTAAGTAAGGAATGACCAACACTTTATATACATTAATCTATTTGTCTATTTGTCATATATTTGTGTTCCCATCAAGATGCAGCACAGATTTTAAAATGTTATATATTTTATACCTTGACATTTGAAGTTTTAATCTGTAGTAATTTGTCCTTGCTACTTGACACATGGTGGGAAATAGGTCCTTCAACTAACCATGAAGTACTTTTTGTCTATGTTAGTATTCCTCAACGGGATGTTGTGAATAGGCTACAGAAATGTCCCCCACAGTGTGATATGTACTTGGCGAATTAAAATAAGAAAATTCTAAATGTCGGGGCATGATCTCACGAAGTGTGTTTTTACCGTCTTAACTATTTGGAATTCCCTATGCAGGGCATACATTATTGTCTTCATGGCATATAGGATGTTTTAAAATTCCACTAAAGTGATTTAGACGTTTTTTTTTATGTATTTTATATATAGATAATATATAAATAAAATTAATAAATATATATATATATTTATTTTCTGGTCAGTCTGGCTGGCCTAAACACTAAATACAGCCTTTTTTTTACTTGACCATTTTTGATCACTTGAAATTTGTCAAAATACCATCCAAAAGACCACATAAAGACCCCAAGACCTTGAGTAACATTTGTGAAATGTTCAAACTGTGAGCTCCTTCCCTGACCTGCAAGAGCATCTCCACATCAAGCTCTTACAAGCAGTGGATACGATACCGTCTTGGCAAAACTCAGTGAGAAAATGTAAGTGTAAGGCTTTTGACACTGTCAATCACTCCATTCTGATTGATGAGCTAAAAGCAATTGGTTTAGTCAATGAGCTGGATGCAATCCTAGGGGAGAGAACAGATGGTGGAGGTGAACGGTACACTGCCCCCCCCCTGTGAGCTGTGGTGTTCCACAAGGAAGCATATTAGGACCTTTACTCTTCCTAATTTATGCAAATGACATGTCATCAGTTTGTGACTGCAACTTGTTCCTGTTCGCGGACGACTGCCCTGCTGGTCTCTGACGGACAAGTTGCAGGTTGAAAAAACCCTCAGCTCTGAACTCGGTAGAATCTGCACCTGGCTCGCTGATAACAAACTACCATTACACCTGGGTAAAACAGAGTCCATTATCTTTGGATCAAATAACAAACTCAGCAAGGCCAACGCCTTCTCTGTTACAGTGGGTGACAATATTGTCACAAGGAAAGATGAAATTACCTACCTGGGTTCCATCCTTCTTACTTACTTACTTAGGCCCATCGCTCCCAATGTAGCATAGGCCATCTACGACTTTTCTCCATCCAACACGGCTTTGGGCTGTCCTTTCTGCCTCCCCCAGGTAGTTCCTCGTCTCTTGAGCTCCGCCTCAGTGTCCCGCCTCCAGGTGTTCTTAGGCCGCCCTCTCTTCCGCTTCCCCTGGGTGAAGTGTAGTACTGGTAGCCGGTTTCCTCAAAGTGTGGCCTATCCATCCCCACTTTCGTCTCAGGATCTGCTTCTCCACTGGTTCCTGTCTTCCTTTCAGCCATATATTTCCTCATTCTTGATTTTGTTTGGCCACCGGATTCCAAAGATGCGTTTCAGACAGCTGTTTATAAAGGTCTGTATCTTCTGCAATGTTCTTTTCGTCATTCTCCAAGTCTTTGAACCGTAGAGAAGGACGGATTTTACATTTGAATTGAAGAGCCGCACTTTGGTTGTCATGGCGATGTCCTTGGAGGACCAGATGTTCTTCAGAATGATGAAGGCTGCTCTGGCTTTGCCTACTCTGGCTGTGACGTCACCATCTGTGTCGCCCTTCTTATCCAAGATGCTGCCTAGGTAAGTGAAGGAGTTGACTTCCTGTATGGATTCATCACCTACTGTGACTGTGTTGTTGGTAGAGGTGTTGATCATCATTAGGTTGGTTTTCTTCCTGTTTATCCTAGAGGCAAATATTTCCTGTGACAAAATGGCAACCAATGTAATAAAAAAAGTCAACCAATGAACAACATTTTGTACAGGATCTCCTCTCTGGTAAATAAGAAGGTTCCGCAAGGTACTTTTCGACCTGTTCGTAGACTATGTTGTCCATCTCTTTCGAGATGGAGGTAAGAATAGAAACAGGGCGGTAGTTGCCTGGGTCTAATTTGCTGCCTTTTTTGTGCAGGGGGGTCACTCTCGCAATACATTGATTGATTGATTGATTGGTTGAAAATTGTATTAACAAATTGCAGAATGGGTACAATACCAGAGAAAAGACCAGAGAAAGACTTTCGTCTTATTTACATCAGGGTCCCCCATATTCAATTCATAATGACATTTATGACATACACAACATACAGATATACAGTACTGTAACGACCCTGGGATTTGGGGTGACTGGTCAGCCGAGCTGTCACTCTGCCAACCTGGGGCTGGCGGCGACGCTATTGGTTGCGCGAGCCCGGGGTTGGTAGAGGGGAGGGGGCAGGGGCTGACCTGGGGGAAAGGTATAAGAGGGTGTGGCACCTAGGGTGCCCTCTCTTGGTAGTATGACAGTAGCAGGTGCAGATAGTTCGGACAACGAGAGGTGATGCACCCAGTTTGTGACTGTAACCCAAGAACTGGGAATAAACCATAACGCGAACTAACCCCCTGAGTCGGTGAGTCGTCAATAACGTGAAACGTTACAGTACTGTTACATTTATGACATACAAGATATACAAATATACAGTACTGTTTAACAGAGATCCTAACAGAAACTATATACATAATAGAGGGGAGGAAACTGTACATTAGGAGGGGGTTGGGTGGGGGGCGGGGGTTACATTGTTTTGAGCTGTGCTGTATTCAGGGCTTGACGTTGACACCTGCCCACCTGCCCAGGGCTAGTGAAAATGCTGAGTGGCTATAGTGACTTTGGAAAACCACTAGCCACAGTGGCTAGTGAGCCAAAAAGTTAACGTCAAGCCCTGCATAGGTGTGTCAATGATAATGTTCACGGCGTTTGGAGCAATAATATAATTGCTAGGTTCAACACAGCCAAGGCATAGGTGTGTCAATGATAATGTTCACAGCGTTTGGAGCAACAATGTAATTGCTAGGTTCAACACAACTCTTCCACATCTACACCCTCCATCTTGTCCCAGTCAGCCGTTGCCCCAACTGGAGCTCCTTTTGCGGCTGAGTCACTGGTCGCAGGCAGTAGTAAACAATGGAGTCAACAGTCAGAAGCACAGTTGTACAGTTGGCGTGTTTTGATTGATTGATTGAAAAGTTTATTAACAGATTGCAGAATGGGTACAGTGTACAGCTCAATACATACAATTGTTAAGAGGATGCAGACCTGAGAAATACTTTCGTCTTGTTTCCATCAGGGTCCCCCATTTTCAATTCATCATAAAGCAGCAGTAGCAGCATTCATCATGTAGCAGTATGATTACAATGATACTGTCCCCAGCAGGGGTTAGTGAAGAAGAAATTACCTATATTTATTACTTTTTGGGTGGGGGCGCGAGTGCGGGGATTTTTGGCTAGTGAAAATGCTGAGTGGTTAGTGACTTTGGAAAACCACTAGCCACAGTGGCTAGTGAGCCAAAAAGTTAACGTCAAGCCCTGACTGTATTGTACCCATTCTGCAATCTGTTAATAAAGTTATCAATCAATGCAATATATTATTTGGTCTCTCTCTCTCTCTCTCTCTCTCTCTCTCTCTCTCTCTCTCTCTCTCTCTCTCTCTCTCTCTCTCTCTCTCTCTCTCTCTCTCTCTCTCTCTCTCTCTCATGGATGTGGAACCAATATTGCTGCCGTGGTACTGTTGTTGTACTCGGAACTATTTGCTCTTGTACTCAAGTTCCGGTCTCCTGACGTAATTATGCTATATTATGGACGTCATCTTGGCTCCTCCTCCCTGCGCGAAGATTTGAAAATAATCTGCTTGCTTGTGTGGAGAGACCGAGGCGAGGGAGAGAGAACGAGAGAGAGCTAGCTAGCTGCTAAACAACACATCTAATCACCAGGTAAAAGCACACGATTAACGTTAAGTGTTGTTGTGAGACATTGGCTAGTTAACATTGTCTCCATGCATGCATCGTTGGAATGGATGGAATCGAACCGAGGACAAACGGGAAGTTAGCTAACGTTTCCGTAGCTAGGTAGCCAACAAATCGAATACATGTCAATATTATAGTCTTCTTTTTTCTAGTAATGCACGTTAGTGTTAATGTAGCTTACTGTGATGTGTCCTGTTTGTTAGTAGCCAAATAACTCAAACCGTCAACCACCCATACAGCAATAATGGCTCCCAGGAAAAAGACTACCAAACAACAACTCATAAACAAAACCAAGGCGGTCAAGCTGGAGGCTTTCCTTCAAGATTTCGACCTCGAAGGTATGTTGGTCAGATACTGTGTATATACTGAAAATGTACCGTGTAATCCTCAACCAATTACATTACTCTCTCCATATAACAAACCCCAGATAAAAGCCACCATTGCCAGTAAATGTATTGGGATATCACACGTTGGCTCAGGGTTCGGCAGTTTCCAGTCAATCACTGGCGGATTCTTTTTTTCACAGTGAAAACTGTGTGCAAGACGCTTGAGGAGAGGAAAAACCAGCTACTGAAAGATGCAGACAACGCTTACAACATGGCTCTCATCAAGCTTCCCAAGGCAGTCAGGACAATGAACTGGCTGGAGCATTACAGTAAGTGGAGGACACACGCACACAAGCCTCTAACCATCCAGACTGCATGATCATTCCAGACAGTCATCAGATTAAGGTAACATTAAATAACCCCTCTGTTTCTCTTTAGGGTCAGAGCACCCCATCATGTCACCAGAAGATAAAGTCGAGGTGAGTACTGAGTTGCCATAACATCTATGTTTTCCATAATGTCTCATACTGTGCTGCACCATAATGTCTCATACCGTGCTGTACCATAATGTCTCATACTGTACCATAATGTCTCATACTGTGCTGTACCATAATGTCTCATACCGTGCTGTACCATAATGTCTCATACTGTACCATAATGTCTCATACTGTGCTGTACCATAATGTCTCATACTGTGCTGCACAAGACATGTATCCCGATTCAGAATAACATACAAACCATGCAAGTAAATTCTGTCTTCAGAATGGTTACTATTTATTTATCCATCATCTGTTACATTTCTATATTGGGCATATAATCAGGAACTGGTATTTATAAAACTGGGTCACTCTGTGTGTCATGTCGTTCTGCCCTCCTGTTTGTCTTGTTTACAGGGGGAAGAAGATGCTGCCAAGGTGGAAAGTGCCCTGGCAGAGGTTCTCATGATGCCTCCTAAAGTCCAAAAAAGTAAGTCAACACAAACTTCTGTGCTTCCGATCACTGGTCCCTGTTAATGTACAAGTTCAGAACTTTGGATAACTACACACACACTACAAGGGGTTGAACTTGTGACTATATATCATGCCACAATATATCCCAATTAGGGGTTACAAGATTTCAATTCTAAGTCAAATCAGTCAAAATGAGATTAAATCTGTTCGATTTTGACCTTCAAAATCACTTCAAAAGAAAAATCACCGCTTACCGTCTGTAGTGTGGTAGTGAAAGGTTAACCGTCTGTAGTGTGGTAGTGAAAGGTTAACCATCTGTAGTGTGGTAGTGAAAGGGTTAAACACTGAGCTGAGGTGCAGCTTGGTGGGGCAGGTTTATCAATCTACTTTCTCAAAGGTGAGAGGGGTGTGACTATACTAATGCGCAAAGATATTCCATTCCAACACATATATATACATATATATGGGGCGACAGTGGCCCAGGAGGTAGAGCGGTTATCTGGTAGTCAGAAGGTTCCTAGTTAAATTCCTGCTCCTCCCGGGCAGTGTGTCGAAGTGTCCTTGAGCAAGACACTTAACCCCTAATTGCTCCCGATGAGCAGGTTGGCACCTTGCATGGTTGCTTGCCTCTGCCATCAGTTAGTTTTCAAATAAACGCTAGATTATCGATAGTATATGTGTACGTATGCACGCTGGGGCCGCAAGCTGAAAATCGATTACCTCATTTCCTCAACATCACACACACACACACATAGGGCGAACGCTGAGAGCTCAGCGAATACAACTCTGATTATCCCAAGACTTGTAAAATAGATTCCTTACCTCAGATCAGATGTTCGCCAAAAAGATCATTCCAATTCCTGATCGCCATTCCAAAAATCGATTGCTTTTATTGATCCAACGCTGGGTGCTCGAAACACATATTCCACGCTGTTCTGAGGGACCAGAATGACTGCAATCGGCTCGGATTACATGCCTGAGAAGTAGAATGTGGATTCCGAATTTTTCTTTTCTCATCCATTTTCATTGAGTCCATTCCAAAAGGGTGCATTACCATCTGGGAGACGATAGGGGGCGCTTTTTTCACATCTGAGCTCCTGATGGGGCTGGTTTCCCAACGAGAGACTCGGTTGATGAAATATGAATTCGGATCGCTAATAAAAAGAATAACACGCTAATTGTCGTGGTGGGCATTCAGGGGGCGGGCTGATAACACGTGTTATGTCGTGGTGGGCTCTCAAAGTGTTAATGTATTGAGTAATTTCAACGTGGAAGTAAGGAATATCAAAATAAAAGCACACGTTGTAGAATTTGATCATGCATATTTATTTCGAAAATTTTACAGCACTATTGTTATCAACACACATTTATAAAACAAGGCAGAATATCTTGCCAGAATAAAATAAAAATTTTTTTTTTTAAATTACTTGCCAATGCGTGACCCCACTGTAACCTACCCGCGACCCCAATTTGGGTCGTGACCCCTATAGATTAACTACAGTCAACAGAACTCCATATCTCCACTGTCACACATTCTAGTCCTGAGCCGATTTCAACTTGCCAAAACTCTTGAAAAACATAATAATAATAATGCAGGACCTGTTCAAACATCAAGGTGGTAGTGCGGCTGGGTAGTGCAGCGGGTCTAAGCGCTCGTCACCAACGCGAGAGACACCGGTATCGAATCCGGCTGTCGGCGTTGCCTCCGGCTTGGGCCGGCCGTCATACTGACTCAATTGGCAGAGTCAGCGGGAGGGAAGTCGATGGGTGGTAATCTGGTCGTTGTAAACAGCGACTCCTACAGGTCGGTCAGGGCGCCTGCACAGCGAGGACAGGAGAGGGCGAGGGTAGTGTGAGCCTCCCACACGTTACACCTCGCCAATGAGAGTCCGCGCTGGCAGGTGAAAAGAAGTGGCGGGCTGACACCGCAAGTATCAGAGGGGACATGCGATAGTATCTATCTACCCTCCCTACGACCGACCAGTGGGGGGCACATGTGAGCAACCATCAAGACAGGGGAGGGGGGAATTGGCATGACTAAATTGGGATGGGAGAAAAACAGAAAAAGGAGGAGAAAAAGTCCATATAAAAAAAGAAAAACATCAAGGTGGTGTGATCTTCCCTGCGCCGTCCTCGTTGTGGTTGTGGCCAACAGTGTCGCAAATTAGGTGTTTGTTCAGACTGGAGCGTGGTCTCCTTGAGTTTGATTTGAAATCTTTATTTCAAACATGTAAATACAAACAATATAAAATCAAAACAAATCATTGATCTCTATGAAATGGGAAAAAAAATAAACAAAAACAAAACATAACTCAATTTACATGTTCGAAAGTATACACTTATTTAATCCTACCCCTTTTCCACTACTCAAATGAGTGTACTAATTTAAAACATTACAAAACAAATACATATATATGCAAAAGAAATTATTATATATGTAAAACATGAAAGAAATAAAATAAAAATGTAAACACCCGTGAATGTCAAATCCCTTCCTCATCCCTGTACCTTGTGAAAATAATTTCCTTATAGTTCAGTTTGAATTGTCTCATGTTTGGACATTGCTTTAGCACCACATTCAGACTGTTCCACAGTTTGCATCTGTGTTGGGGCTCACTAGCTGGAGCTGCAGTTATCCAGTATGGCTTGACGGCAGTCTCAGGACCCTAATGAAAGAGAGACATGGCCAAAAAAGCCTCGGTTAGTTCTGGTTCAATTGATGACCGGTATAAATACTGTGCTTTACGCAATCAGGTGACAAAACTAAACGAGGTAAAAAAAAAAAGGGACTATTTTAAACAAAGGTTATATGATGCGAGAAATGATAGCAAACAAATATGGAATGTTTTTAATGAAATGATGGGTCGAAAGACAACTGTGTGCACACCCTTAGTGGAATCAAATGGATTTGTTCTCACGAAACCAGGTGAGATTGCAAATCATTTTAATGATTATTATGTGGGTAAAGTATCTAAACTAAGGCATGCTATGAATATTTCAAACAACCTTAAAACAAATGACTGTATTAAGTATATTATAATGAAAGACAAAATGTGTGAATTTGAATTTCATCAGGCTGAAGTCAGTGAGGTGGAGCGGTTACTCCGCTCTCTTCCTGATAGTAAGTTAGCAGGCCTAGATAACCTGGATAGTAAAGTGCTGAGAATGACTGCTGGTATTATAGCATCTCCTATATGCCATATTATGAATAGATGTTTGGATTTGGGTCTATTTCCAAAGATGTGGAAGGAGGCTAAGGTTTTTCCTTTACCTAAGGATACCAAAGCTGCTTTTAATGAGGGGAATTCTAGACTTATAAGTATTTTACCTGTCTTGAGCAAAATCATGGAAAAGCTGGTGCATTCACAAATTAATTTGTTTCAAACAAGCTTGCAACAGATTCTCAACATGCCTATAGAGCTGGTCACTCTACTTCTACTGCCTTGATACAGATGACTGATGACTGGCTTAAAGCTATAGATAACTCTATGTTGGTGGGAGCTGTGCTGTTAGATTTTAGTGCTGCATTTGATGTGCTGGACCATTCTCTACTGGTTGATAAACTTAAATGTTATGGTTTTAACTCTTCTGCTTTAAAGTGGATACTAAGTTATTTGTCTAGATCACAGAAGGTGTATCTAAATGGCAGCCTGTCCAGTAGCAGAGGTCTAGAGTGTGGCGTGCCGCAAGGAAGTTGCCTAGGACCTTTGCTCTTCTCTGTATTTACTAATTACTTATCTTGGGCTACCAAATGTGCTACAACAGTTCTTTATGCAGATGATTCAACATTGTATTACGCTGCACCATCATGCAATGTACTTAATGAAGTTTTGAGTAGAGAACTTAAAGTTGTGCATGACTGGGTAGTATGTAATAGACTTGTCCTTAATATCTCCAAGACTAAATGTATTGTGCTGGGAACAAGGCACAGGTTATCTACAAATCCAAAGCTTAATTTAAACTTGTGTAATTCAGCAGTTCAACAAGTTGAAAGTACTAAACTCCTTGGAGTGATGCTGGATTGCACTCTGTCTTGGTCTCAGCATATTAATTATATTGTTTTAAAAATGGGAAGAGCAATTGGTATTTCCAGGAAATGTGCTTCTTTTGTTGCCCGTCCCCTTTTATGTCTGATAGTGCAAAGTTTAGTTTTATGTCATGACTATTGCTCTGCGATGTGGTCATCTGCTGCCAGTGGTGACCTCAGGAAGCTCCAGGTGGTCCAGAACAGGGCAGCACGGTTGGTACTGGGCTGCTCACTAAGGTCTAATGTGAGCCGCCTCTCTTGGCTTAACATTGAAAATAGATTGTCTTTTAATTAGTGCTGTCAAACGATTAAAATATTTAACTCGATTAATCGCATGATTGTCCATAGTTAACTCGCGATTAATCGCAAATTAATCGCATTTTTATTTTTTTTACCAACACTTTGGCTGCCTAAGGTTAAATTCATGATATACCATAGATTGCCAGCGCTATTTGTCTATGGAGAAAGTCCCCTTCTTTGCAGGGCTATAACTTTTTTAATTCTATTGCTACATTGCCATTATTAGGGCCCATTCAAAGTCCTATATGTATTATTCATTGTGTAGCAACGTTAAACTTTTTCATTCACATATTCATAGTAAAGTATGGTCTAATGTATAAGTATGTTTTCATCTCTTTCTGCAGCTTTCTCCAGAACGTGATATATAGCCCCAAATGCATTATATTGATGATGAAATATAGTTTGATGGCAATCGGCGCGATATAAAAAATCCCAACTAGACGTACTTCTAGAAGTTACTACACGTCATCTGATGTTGACCGGATGGGCGAGGGGGCGTTTATAATTCCGTGGGCAGCGTTATACCAATCATCTAATGTGGGTCAAATGTTGATAATAGCAGTTAGTATCGAAGACGGTAACGTTACACGCTGAAACTCACCCCAGTCTCCGCGCGCCGTTGGGCGATCGTCGTAGAGTAGAAATCTTATCATTATGGGATATATTTTTACCCGGTCCATCTCCAGCTTGTATAATGGTATATACGTCCAAATCATGTTGTTTATCGAGTTATTGCCAATCGATCACCGTGTAGCGTGACGAGCCAGAGTCCCATGACCTATAGCGAGCGCCCGGAAGTACTACGGACGTCTAGGACAACCTCTATGCAACATCCTGTTTGGCGATTGCGCCGATCGGCCACCAGATGGCGCTCCTGAACCGCCAGAGACCTCAGTGGGTCCTGCTGGTGGATCTCAGGCCAGCGGAGGGGACATATGAATCCGATCGCAGATTTTTGAAATATTGATATAAGGACGACGTAACGCGTCCTCCGGCAACTTTAGCATGGCCAGCAAAGACGTCTAAAGACGGTTCCCGGCAGTCAAAGTGTTAAACAGATCTTTTTCAAGTTCCAAGTTTTAATACTCTTATCAACATGTGAGTCAACAAATGCTTGCTTTATGCAGCCATTTAACACAAAAGGATGACCCTCATGCATTGCAAATTTGCATCAAGTTCAAAACAGAGTGATGCACAAAATAACTTAAAAGAAAATAATAATTTAAAACAATGAATAAAGTGTGCATGAAATAATAGGGGGGAAAAAACGTTAGGAACTTGTTACATTCACACACACAAGGGCTGATTAATCACACACCCCCCTCTCTCCCTCACACACACACTCTCCCAGCTCTCTTTCTCTCTTGCCCCTTCCTCATCTCTCTCACACCCCTCTCTCTCTATATCTCACACACACACACACACACACACACACACACACTTCAGAAACAAACATAGTATCAATGAGAGCATCAATAATACACCTGAGTGAAGTCTAGTACAATTTTTTTTTTTTTTTTTTTAAGTAAATCTTGAGTTAAAAAAAATTAGTGGCATTAATAGAATCGGGAGTTAACGCGTTAATATCGCGTTAACATTGACAGCCTTACTTTTAATATACTTGTGCTGTTCAAGTTGGTCATGAGCCGTAAAACTCCTGTTTTTATACATAATCGGATTGTTTTTAGTAATACTGTGCACGAGCATTACACTAGAGGTTCCAGTAGTGGGCAGCTTGAATTGCCAGGTCCTAGAACCAGCGCTTTGGGGAGATCTTTTATTTTTAGAGCATTAACTCTTTGGAATGGCCTGCCTCGGAACCTCTGCTGCATTTACAGTAGATTCACTTTTAAAAAGAATCTTAAATTGTTTTTAACACTGTAAAGTAATTTTTTGTTTTTGTTTTACACTAATGTAATTTTAGCTATATTAATTGTTACAGTAGGTTCATTATGCATTGTGTGTACTGACTTTTAATAATTTTGTTTTTTGCAATAGTGATTGTTTTTGTATTTTTTTTTTTGTGTGTGGACCCCAGGAAGACTAGCTGGTTGCTATCGCACCAGCTAATGGGTATCCCTAATAATATAAAAAAAAAAAAAAAAAAAAAAAAATCAAATCAGTATGAGAAACGGCAACACATTGTGCTCAAAGGACTGAACGATCAGCAACATGATTAGTTAGTAGGAGACGGGGCTCAGGCTCCAAAATTCTGAACTTACCCGTTTAACCTTCAATGAAATTATCAAGTTTTGTGTCAAGAAGCACGACTGCGACTGTTAATAATAATACCACTGTTTTGGATGGGATGTTAAAAGAGGACTCCTTTGTGGTGGAAGTGGCAGACAAAACGGATTGGAGCCAGACTCGTGTGCAACTTCTCTCTGGCTCCTGTCAATGCGTTGGCCTTTGACCCTAATGCTTTCTCATACTACAACGCTCGATGAACAGTCCGTCCCCTTCCTCCTGCAGCATCAAAGAAACGGGCCACAGCCCAGGCGGGTTCCGAGGATGAGGAGAACATGGGGGACCAGAGCACAGTGAAGAAGGTAGTTGTTTTCAATAAGCACCGGCATTCTGACCCAACATTACATCACATGTGTCGGTCACAAGGAAGGAGGCCATGGAGCAGCCGGTGGTGTCTGCTGACTCACAGCATCCTTTAGCTTGAACGGAAGTGTTTCTTTCACGTCTTAACTGTCTGTGTTTCCTGTTTCAGGGCAAATCTAGGAAGCCTCCTACCACGTCGAAAAAGGCAAAGGCTGTCGGCAAGCAAAAGACCCCCGTTGCCAGGTACCAAGCTTAAGAAACTCTAATGGGATTCCATTCCATTCGTGGACTGTTCCAGCAGGGGGCCCGGACCAGCAGCCTCCGACAGTCGTCTCCCCCCCCCCCCCCCCCCCCCTGCTACGTTGCACACACTACATCCCGACTTTGATTGTTATATTGTAATTGAGTATTTTTACCGTTGTTTCTACTGCTGTTTTGCACATGGTTGTTATGTTATAGTCTAGAGATAATCTATCATTGTTCTGTTGCCACTTTGTAGTCAAGAGTATACACATACACGCGCACGTCTCTTTTAGCAGGTGCCGAGTCGAGAAGCGTGAATTCATGTAATTCAAAAAAGACTCAACACTGTATCGGCTCTTTTTGTCTTTTTAATGAAATAAAATTAGAAGAATATTGGGAGCTGATGCCGGGTTGTGAGTCATTTTGAATTACTGTTGCCACTTTGCACACATTACACCCACAATGTGATTATGTAAGGGATAATGTATAGCTACGAGGTCATTGTCGCAAAATAATTGACCGACAGAGTTTAAAATACCGAGCCGCCTCGGCGAGGTGTTTTAAACGTCAGTGAAGGTCAATTATTTTCCGACAATGATCGAGTATAGCTATACATTATCCCGCTTATTACATGGCTAACTTACTAACAATATACCTAATTAATTTTACATCGACTCGCAACACTGGTTCTGGCTGCGTTCTGGCTCCGCCCCCTGTCATCGCCAGCAGCAGAACACCGGCAGTGTCTAATTGCACTGAAACAGTGTGTGTCAGTGGGCTTGATTGCGAACAGCTGCGCACAGCTGTCATTATTGTCCCACAGCGGTCATTATTGTCTGATAATGACCGCTGTCGGGGGGGCTATTGACCAATCCCAAGCAAGCATTTCGGTGAATGTGAAAACGCCATGTAATGTAAATTAGTGTATTGCAAATTAGAGCTATTTACACCATTATTTTTAACACTATTTCTATAGCTTTCTTTTCTTCTTCTGATGTCCTATCTTATTGATGTTGCTGCTACTAGGCAGAGGAGCTGAGACAAAGGGTTTTCACTCGTTATTTTTTATGAATTTTTTTGTTTATTTAAATGGGGACAGTGCACATTATTCAACAGTAATGAGACAAAGTACCACCACTGTAAATATGCCAGTGTTGGCTGTGTAGCTAGTTTTCAACTGCAGTCCCAAGCAAGATGATAAATGCCAGGTAAAAACTGAATAGAGCATTTTAAGAGCATAATTGGAACCGTATTTTAATATAACGGCATAGTTAAAAGTGGTTACGGCTATTAAATACACAATTTGCTATTGTCAAAGTGGGGAAAATACAGAATACGATGGGAGAATACAATACAGGAAAAAATGCTGGGACAACAAGGCAAGACGGGGACAATGTAACATCAGCAACATGTAGGCATGCAGACAGACGTACATTAAGTAACACACACTACTAATGAACTAGTAACACAGACTAACGGGCACTTAGAGATCGAGGCTGGAAGTGGCGGGCCTAGTTGTTGTGGTCACATGCCTGGTTGTTTCCATATTGCGGATGTGTGGTGGTATGGAGTTTACAAGATTCCGCAGCTCTGGTAGAAAAGGCTGACTCACTGCTCTGAGCTTATGCTCTGTATGAAAGCTGTGACTAATAAACACATGTGAATGTGTTCAGATCCAGCAGGGCCCCTCTGACTCCTGCTGGGAATAATACGCTCGACTCCTCTCGCTTGATGGGAACCACTCCTCTCATCACCCCTCGCTTTGACCCCAGGTAAGGAGTATTTACAGCAGCCCCACTGTTGGGCAGTTTGTTGAAATGGAACCACAGGGGTGGTTGAAGGATGAATCCGTTTTCCTTCACAGTTCGTCTTAAATTAACAGACTTTGTGCCTTTATAACTGGGATCCTCTTTATTCACTCTGAATATGATATTAACAGAATGACAAAAGGGAAAACGTCCACATCTCAGATTTTGCTTTTTAAAGCACAACCATTTAAAGTTGCATTTGTGTGCTGAATTGATTCGACTGGCCCAGTTCACTTAAAGCTGCATTAGGCAACTTCTGGGACAGCCGTGTGGCACTAGCCACGCTGCACAATTATGCCCCAAGTTTTCGGGCATGTTGTTGGAGTCTGGGGACGGCGTGGTTCCACAGCCGTCGGTGACCCTGTTGCACTGAACCACTCGAGTTAGCAGACCATTCACAATTAAACGTTTTGTCTACAATGGGTACATTTTGTCTGGCAAGAGCTAAAGACGGCCAAAATTGCACTGGTCCAAATCGCTGAGGTGTGGTTTTTGGACTATTCTTTTGTAATAAGCCACATTACCTGTTGGGGACACGATGCTCACAGTTCTCTGCTTCTCTCAGGCTTCCCAGGACCCCTGCAGTGAGGAGCGTGAAGCATAAAGAGAGGGTCTACAGCATGTCAGTCAACGGCTCTCCCATTGCAGCCAGCAGTGACGACATTGTGATCAACGTGCCGGTCGGCAATGGAGAGGTGAGCGTTTACTAGGTTAGGCTTGGGGATCCCAGTGGAGAGGTGAGCGTTTACTAGGTTAGGCTTGGAGATCCCAGTGGAGAGGTGAGCGTTTACTAGGTTAGGCTTGGAGATCCCAGTGGAGAGGTGAGCGTTTACTAGGTTAGGCTTGGGGATCCCAGTGGAGAGGTGAGCGTTTACTAGGTTAGGCTTGGGGATCCCAGTGGAGAGGTGAGCGTTTACTAGGTTAGGCTTGGAGATCCCAGTGGAGAGGTGAGCGTTTACTAGGTTAGGCTTGGGGATCCCAGTGGAGAGGTGAGCGTTTACTAGGTTAGGCTTGGGGATCCCAGTGGAGAGGTGAGCGTTTACTAGGTTAGGCTTGGGGATCCCAATGGAGAGGTGAGCGTTTACTAGGTTAGGCTTGGGGATCCCAATGGAGAGGTGAGCGTTTACTAGGTTAGGCTTGGGGATCCCAGTGGAGAGGTGAGCGTTTACTAGGTTAGGCTTGGGGATCCCAGTGGAGAGGTGAGCGTTTACTAGGTTAGGCTTGGGGATCCCAGTGGAGAGGTGAGCGTTTACTAGGTTAGGCTTGGGGATCCCAATGGAGAGGACGATCTACTGGATCCAAACATTTATCTTATCAATATGATGAATTCAATTCTATTCAATGAAAACGGTGTGCGCGACCTTTTCCTCTCTCTCAAGTGACTTCTCTTTGACACACCACCTGTGTGTCCCCCCCCATGTCTTTTGTTCAAGTGTGCAGAATTATTTTTCTCATTGTACTTTTGGTAATGTCCAAAAAAGGGGTTTCCTAATAAGAGTGGAAAGTGAATGATGGGTAGAATGATTAGCTGTAAACCTGATTTAGCTTAGAAAGAAGTTTTCCTGTGTTTATTATTCAGGGGAAATAAGAACACATGCCTGGGAATGCTGATCTACTAATCTGTGTGTATATTTGGGAGTGTACTGTATGTGTTTGAGTGTCTTAACAGCCCGACTAAAAGCCTCTCCACTGTGTTGTTGTTTTGCAGTGTGTCCAGCTGTTGGCCAGTCAGATGGACTCAGTTGACCTGTCGTTGCTGGATGAGAACGCCCTGAAGAGCATCCGGCTGCTCCAGGTACAGTTATTAATATTCCTTCCAACTTGACTTGTATTGAGTCATTAGCCAAAAAGATCCTCCTTTGCTGTTTGTCATCTATTTATGACCAAGTCTACCAAGCTACACAATCATATCACCAGAGCTAGAATTATGTCTTGCAGTGTTCCTAAAGTTAAGAGTAAGATGGCAAGAAGCTCCTTTTTTTTTTACACAGGTGTAGTACTCTGGAATGAACTACCTCTGCCTGCCAAGCAAAGTCAAACCAAAAGCATTTTTTTAAAACAAAGGTAAAGGCTAAATTATGGGAAGAGCACATGGCTCCGCAGCCATAGGGCAGAAAATCAGATTCCAGGGCTAGACACGGGGCACTGAAACTCTAGTTCTTCCTAGGTTCTGTGTTTTTACATTTTTTTCCCCCATCGAGGACCACCTTGGAAATAAGTGTTTTAATTCATGCTTTTATAGGTGATATCCTCCGGAATACAAATTGGTCGTGATCATGTTTTTTATGATGCGTTTGTAATTTCGAAATAAAAATCAATCAATCAAGTCATATTTGAAAATGCTTTCAAATATGAATGACTTTTACACCCCAATTAGATCTGCATTAGTCCATGAAGCCCCATATAATAACATTTAATCCAAGAGGCATCCGCTTTTTTAGAAGATTATTAATGCCAGTCAGGATCTAGTTCAGAATAGAGGCCTTGCACAGAATGTTTATGTATTGTATTGAATTGAAAACCTTTATTTATCCCCGAGGGGAGATTCAGATGTCCATCACAGCATAACAGCAATTTAAAAACAGTTAATGGAAACAGTTAATACATAACATACACTTATTTAGTATGTGTTAAAAACAAGATGGACAAATACATAGGGCTAAAATAGAGCTAAAAAGTGGTGAATGTAAGAAAAGAAAAAGAAACGAGTCCAATCGTGATGTTAAATAATTCAATTAATTGGTTACAGTCCACAACCCAGCTCCCAGAGAGGTAGTTATCTTTCCTCCAGTATGTCATGGCTGTCTATACTGTAGGTGGAGAAAAGGGTTTCATTTTGATCTCACACCAGTAACGATACTAACCAGAGTTAGTGTGTGGGGTGTTCCCTCAGTCTGTGGTTAAGTGTCTCCTACATCCTGGGAAACTTGGTCCTTTAAAATGATGTCACGGTGTGTGTCTTACCTGTTGTCTCATTGTGTTTATCTCGACAGAACCGCCTCACGGCACTGTGTGGACCAGCACACCAGCCGTAACCCTTTCACTACCAAAGGGTTAACCCTCTCACTGGGACAATACAGAGGGTTAACCCTTTCACTGCCACATGACAAAGGGTTAACCCTTTAACTACCACACTACGGAAGGTTAACCCTTTCACTACCACACTACAGACGGTTAACCGTCTGTAGTGTGGTAGTGAAAGGGTTAACCTTCCGTAGTGTGGTAGTGAAAGGGTTAACAACATTCTGTCCTCCACCCTTTTGTATTATACTTTTTTTATAAAGATTTTTATCTTGTTTTGTATCTTGATTTAATTTTGTATAATACTTTTTATAATCTTAATATTTTTTCTTTCTATTTTATCTGACTTGACCTTTTAAAGTCCCACCAGGTTACAACACTGTTATGTTGGCTTGCGTTGTGACGTTTGCATTGAGTTATTTTTGGTGCCAATGTTGTTGAGTTGTTCAGTGCCTGCTTAGATTTGAAACATGTGAAAAAATAAAAGGACGTTTCTAAAAAGTATTTAAATTATATGTTGTTGTTTTTTCCAGGTGTGTCCCAGATTTAATTTCTTTTTTCCACAACTACACTATTATGTATGAGTAATTTCTTATTTATTTTTTTATCAAATGTTTTATTTTCTTTCTTTTTTTTTTTACATGAAACAAGACAAACAATACAGTAACAGTAATAATCAACAATAACTCACAGGACAACAGAAATAATAATAACAATAATGACAGTCCGGTAATTAAATCAGAATTAAAATAGACTAAAAGACATAAAAAGAATAAATACAATACATGGACACTCGCTCGCTCGCCCCCCCCCCCCCCCCCCCCCTCAGGACCCCAACGTGGGCTATACCATAGATATATATAGAACACTAGATGGCTTACCCGTGCTGCCGGCCAATGGAGAGCAATGTCGTCGTAGGGCGGCCATCTTGCCCCAGGCAGCTCAGCTACTGATAACATTAATGTCTATGGTGCATGTACTATTTAACCATATATTGCGCAATTCTTTACCGATTTTCAAACGGGTTGGTTTGCTATAAACATCAAAGATGTAGTTATGATACTGCATACTTATAATTATGGACTTTCATATGAAAATAACTTTAAACAGATAAGTAAAGCAATGGCTTTACACACACAGATAAGGTAGCCTATTTATATTACTTACACACACATCTATATATATATATATGTGTATATATATATATATACATATATCCATCCCACTTATTTTATTACATTGTCAATAGTTAAAGAAAAAGGATAAGGACATCACTCCAAGTTAAAATAATTGTATTGCCACACAGCATCATCATCAATCATCAAACCTTTATTGTCAGACACTTGGTCCATAGATGTCACATACACATAGATGTCACATACACAAAAAACACGTTTATAAAAGAGTCATACCAGAATTTCCACATTTGTGACTGGTATCTCACAGTGCTTAGCCCAGGATCAGTGAGCAGCGTGATAATGGCATTCTGAGACACATTTATTCTACAGATGAACCTGTACCTCAGTTTTCTCAGGAGTGCCTGGAAAGTGGCCACCCCCGCCTTACAGAACAGTTCACTTGCACTTGTCCATCTGGGCTTTTTCAGCAAGATGCGCATGCAGTCATTATAAGCAACCTGAATTTTATGCATGCTCGCTTTCTTAAACTTTACCCACAAGGGGGCCGTATAGATGGGGTACAGTAAGCCGGAAAGAGTGTGATCTCAGAACAGGAGTGGAATTTTCTGACCAGCACCTGAATGTATAACATCACATTTGTGTACCTCTCTTGTGTACCCCTCTTCCACCAGTAGAAAGTAGTAGAAACGGAGTACGACTGAGGAGAGAAACACCAAGTCAACGCTCTTACTCTCCTAATGCCCTTTGAAAAGGACAGTTTTGGTGAGCTTCTGTCTCAAGTTGCCACTCTGTAAGCTCAGAGTATCTAATTTGGCAATGTGGTGCAGCCGTAGCTTGAAAAACAGGGACACAACTAATGTCAACAGCATATGGTGGTGACTGTCAATGCCATGCTGTGTTTCACCATCTTTAAGGCGGACAGTCTGCCCCGTCCTGTCAAATTGCTCACTGGTAAAGTGGTCACTGCAGAGCAGTGTCGTGCCAGTCGCAACAAAACCGTCCCTCCTTAATGCCAGTTCCCACTGTCTCCTCCTCTCTCCGGCTTTGGGAAACCTTCAGAACATGAGAAAGGTAGCCAAATATAGAAATTATTGTCAACATTTTCCACCTTACTTTACTTTAGCAGTAAGGACAAAAATACACACCTAAATTATGATATTTTTGGGGTAATTGTATGCATTTATGCAAATTTTAAGAATAAGACGACCACATTAAGATTTATAAAAAGGTGTCCAAAAGAAACATTCTATGATTTTTGTAAACAATGTTAGCAACATTCTAAAAAGGCTGGGTCAAAAACAATCTTGCAATACTATTAGGCTATTGTAGGAGATGGGAAATCACGACCAGAGAGAGTGAAGTTTCTTTGACCACACATCAGTGTGCATCATTTATTAGCATAGCGTGGATGCGTGTTGCTTTTTAACAGCGGAGGTGTGCAAGAATGTGACAATTTGACCATGTGACCGCGGCAGCGCGAGAGAGCGGCAATGCGGAAATAGGCTGTCTATTGCCATTCTCTAAGACAAACGCTAACCTTAACCAGCTCCTTAACAGCGCCTAAACTTAACCGTTCTAACCTTAACCAACTCCGAAACTATGCCTAACCTTAACCATAACCATGCCTAACCTTAACCATAGAAAGAATATTGCCATTCTCTAAGACAAACTCTAACCTTAACCAGCTCCTTAACAGCGCCTAAACTTAACCGTTCTAACCTTAACCAACTCCGAAACAATGCCTAACCTTAACCTTAACCATGCCTAACCTTAACCGGCGAAAGAATACACGTTAAAAAAAAAATTTGATGGGATTCGAACTTGTCAACAACGGACCGCAGGACCGCTGCGCTGCCAGGTGAGCTGAGCTTCAAATGAAAATCATGGCGGATTAGGGCGGTTACATAATGCCGCAAGCTCTGCCGCTCCGCTCTGCGGTTGCCGCGCCTGCCGCGGGGCGTGTCGCATACAATCAGGGAAAACGCGGAAGCAACGGCAGCACTGCTCCGCTGTTAATAAGCAATAGGCAGCGTGGATACCACAATAAACCAAGCCAAGAGTTCATATGGCCGCTCTAGCTACCCACAATGCCCCGTGTCCTTAAAGTGACAGTGTAGGTGGATTATGTCCAGTCCATGTAAGTGTCCATGTAAGTGCCCACTACACTATCTCACATAACCCCACTATTCCTTTGTAGCAGGACTTGTATAGTACATACATCCACTAAGTAACTAGCGATTATCCTAATTATAGACCTAATATTGTCATATCTTACAGGTGAAAGGTGATCCCACGTCTTCTTGATTCTACACTACTGCGAGTATAGCATCCATAAGCTGCACAAAAGTCAGGCATGTTCCACTGGTAGGTCGCGTACTTCTGTAAACACAAAGCCAGCAATGTCCTGCATCATAAATGTACCGTTTGTAAATCCGTCAATATTTCAGCTAGTTATGAGTATTTTTGTCTGTGCAGATCACTCACCCTCCAACAGCTACCATAGAACGTAACAGAAAGGCTGACTGGGGCAAGATGGCGGCGGTTCAGCGACGCTGGTGACTCCGCCTTAAGCTATCTAGTATTCTATATATATCTATGGGCTATACATCCACTACTTCATTCAACATCAGAAAACTACAAATTTATATGCGTTCCTTTATCGTATCCACCACAGCCACCCTGTCATGTGTATAGCCCATAGATATATATAGAACACTGCTGGCGATGCTGGCTTCATTAACACCTAAAACCCGCGCAGTAGATATCTCTAGATAAATCACATCGAGATAGGTGAGAATCCATACCTTCGGGCACATTTTATCCGGTTGAATCCAGCATGACGCTATCAACTTTTTGGCAGCTGTAGAACCCGCCAAAATGAGTCTCTTTACATGTACAGAGGTTGATAACTGAGAAACATCATTCAACAACAGTACAGAAGGCAGTGTCGGTATGGTCAGAGATAAAATCTCTGATAATTGAGTGGTAACATTTTCCCAGAAGGTCTCAACAGGAGGGCATTCCCAATACATATGCATATATGTACCAATAGCACCGTTTGAACACAAGGAGCATCGAGAGTCAGGTCTGAGACCCATTAGGTTCAATCGTCTAGGGGTCAGGTAAGTCCTATGAACAAAGTTAAGATTAATCTGTTGGTGATCTGGGTTGCGTGATGATAGCCGAACATTTTCCCAGACTGCATCCCAATCAAAATCTACCTCCAGCTCTGGGATATCCTTCCTCCAAACCGTGTCTAGGGGAAGGACCTTAAGTTTCAGACCGTAAGTAAGTGGCGATAAATGTCAGAGACGAAGCCTCTCGACGTCTCCTTGTCATAAAAGAATTTGTGAAACTTGTGGTGCTCAAGTGGAGCATCCCATGGGACGCCGTGAGCCTTCAGAGCTGCTCTTATTTGTAAATAGAAGAAAAAGGAGGATCTGGGGAGGTCAAATTTGTTGGATATATCTTGAAAACAGCGGAGACCAGAGTCATCAAAGATATCCCCCAATGTGTGTATGCCTTTCTTTTCCCAACCAGGGTGTCTGATAGGTTGTTGTCCAATAAGGAGTCAATTGTTATTAAATAGGGGAGAATGCATGTGCCATTTATGGTGATTAGTACACGTTTTCTGTGTGTCACGCCAAATCCGGATCACATGTGTAATAAGAGGGCCAAATCTTAAGCATTGCTTAATTGATATGTTGGTGTATACTATATCCTGCAGTCTATGTGGGGCCACTATCTTCTCCTCCAATGGTCTCCAGGATACTGCTGCTTGAGAATCAAACCAGGTGATCAGTGGTCTTAAAGAGAACGCTTGAAAGTATGAGTCATTTTCCAAGAAAGAGTACAGTAATGTGTTGCCTCAAATAGTTTTTTAGAGATTTGATTTTGAAACTTTACCTTAAAGGGGCACTTCACCAAAAAAATATTCTGATTTAAGTTCCACATAATCTCACACACATCCAAAAACTAAGTTATTGAGAGTAAATTAGTTAGAATATGGTTGCCAGTGCTGTCATCTGGGACACTGAATCCTTGTGTATTGGGTTATTAACCAAAAAGGTTCTGTACTTGGCCCAATCCTGTTCACCATCTACATGCTCCCCCTCGGTCAGATAATCCGCCGCCATGGCCTCAGTTTTCACTCCTACACAGACGACACACAACAATACCTCTCCACCAAACCATCCACCCAGCTCCCCGGACCCCCCATGCTCCCATGTCAACTGCCTCCACAAAATTAAAAACCTGGATGTCATCTAACCTCCTCAAACTAAACAACAATAAAACTGAGCTCATGGTTTTGGCACCCAAGGCCCTGCTCCGGAAGGTTGGAGATCTCACCCTGGACATCGACATCTGCTCCATCTGCCCTTCCCTAAAGGTCTGCAACCTGGGCATCATCCTGGACTCCACCCTTTCCTACCAAGCCCATGTCAAATATATCACCAAATCCGCCTTCTATCACCTCAGAAACATCTCCAGACTCCGACCATCACTTTCCGACTCCACAATTGAGACCCTCACATCCATGCCTTCGTCACCTCCAGCCTGGACTACTGCAACGGGGTCCTGTTTGGGGTTCCAAGCAAAACCCTGGACAGGCTCCAGTATGTTCAAAACTCAGCTGCCAGGGTTCCTCACCCGCACCAAACCCTGGAAGCGCATCACCCCCACCCACATCCACCTCCACTGGCTCCCCATCAAATTCTGCATCACCTACAAAACCCTCCTGCTCACTTACAAGTCCCTCCATGCTCTGGCACCTCGGTACCTCACTGACCTCCTCCACCCCCACACTCAGTCATGGTCCCTGCGATCCTCGGACACTGCTCAGCTCTCCATTCCCTGAATCATACTGCAGAGCTTTCAGCATGGCAGCTCCCACCCTCTGGAACTCCCTCCCCGCAGAACTCTGCAACGCCCCAACTCTCGACTCCTTAAAAAAAGAATCAATCTTAACTATATTCACAGGACATACTTGACTCCTATAAGACTGAACAGAATGGGTCTTAAACAAGACTCCAAATGCTCCCAATGTACAAATGGGGACGAAGGGACATTTATGCACATGTATTGGGACTGCCCACCAGTTAAGACATTCTGGAAAGATGTGACCCAACAATTATCAAAACTCATATCTTGGAATATACCTGTACACCCCTCTGTATTACTATTGAATGATGTTTTTGAGTTTGCAGTAAATCCACAGCTAAAGAGATTGGTTTTATCGGGTATCACAGTAGCTAAAAAGCTGATCGCATCACGCTGGTTTCAACCGGAAAAAATGTGCCGGAAAGTTTGGTTTCTTACATATCTCGATGTGATTTATCAAGAAATATCTACAGCATGAATTCTGGGTCTCAATGAATCCAAAATGTCAATGTGGTTAGAAGTGGTGGAGAGAATAAAAGCTAGCTTATAATGGTAGTGTCTGGTTAGGAGCGAGGGATAATGGAGGTACTATCCAAAGAGGGGTCCGGGAGGGGGGGGTTCGAGCTGGAGCATATGTGTGTAGGTTTTTAGATAACAGGTATTAGGGGTATATCCTATATAAGACAATTAACTAAAATGTGATTTCATTGGATGTGCACTGACAACTAATGCTTGTATATCTTATCGTGTGTTGTTATGTTTGTTTATGTGTTTGTTTAAAAAATAATAAAAAAATAAAAATAAAAAATAAAAATAAAAAAATCCTCAAAACTCACCTCTTCAACATGGCCTTTGACCCCTAACGTCCTACATTCATTCACATTGAATGTTGTGTGTCTGTCCTCTGTCCATATTTGTTATTGTTGTTTTTAGCCGTATGTAAAGCAACCTTCGGTTTTATGAAAGGCGCTATAGAAAACCAAGTTATTATTGTGTTGTGTTCATTTCAGCTCTATTAAATAAGGTAGCAGTCCCTATAAGACAAAGTATTGCTATTTATTCATCTACAATGTTTCATGGTGCTGCCTGTAATTAACAATACAAGGATCCAGTGTCCCCGATGACCACTGGTGGCTACATTCAAACTCCATAACTGTCAAACCAAGTGAATGTGTAAAACTACATTTTTGGATGTAAGATTATGTGCAAAATAATTCTGCATTGTTTTTGGCTGAAATGCCCCCAAAAGTTATTATATACAATATTTTTTTAATGAATGCAATAATTCTTTTTCCATTGTTGTACTTTGAAAATGTGCAGAATTGGCGGCTAAGTGGCGCAGTGGGCAAGGCGCTCGCCACTAACGCAGGAGATGCTGGGTTCGAGCCCAGCTCTCTGCGTTGCTTCCGGCTTGGCTGGTCGTTCATACTTATACAATTGGCAGTATTAGGGGGTGGGAAAGCCAGTGGGTGGTGATCGGACGTTGTGGACAGCGACTCCTACAGGTCGGTTGGTGCACCTGTACAGCAGAATCAGGAAGTATCGGGGGCAGCGTGAGCCTCCCACGCGCTACTCCTCGCCACTGAGAGATCGAGCTGTACAGGTGAAAAGATGCGACGGCTGCCTCCTCGTGTACCGGAGGGGACACGTGATGCAAGGCTTCGTCCACATTGCAGCCGACCAGTGGGAGGCATGGTCTAACAACGTTCGAGACGGGAGGGAAGAATTGGATAATATGAAATTGGGATGGGAGAAAAATAGAAAATGGGGAGAAAAAGTAGATAAAAAAAAAGAAAATGTGCAGAATTTTTTGGCATGCTTGAAATGCTTTGCTTTAATTGTTTCAAATACATGGAAATATTACTGTGGTCAAGTGACTTTCCCTTTAACTGTAAAATATGTAAAAAAAATTAAATGTTTACAATGTGCACAGATTTTTGCACCCCAAGACCCAGACCCCCCCCCCCCCACACACACACACACACACACGCACACCAGCCTAGACTTTGTCATCCCTGGCCACTTAAAGCAAACAGCCTTAATGGGAACAATGGTGATGGCGGGTATGTGCAGTGAGTATGTAAACATTTCTGCTCATAGTCAGGGTCATGAACAGAATTCCATTGAAAATGTCAGTAAACTATGCCGAGAACGTACTTAGCTGTCGGTGCGCACAGGGTGAAATGGTGTTCAGAGTGGTTACGGGCCACGGCCCCAGCTGGGAGCATTGTAATGTTGCAATGGAGAAGTTTGGTAATGAATCACGTGTAAATAAACTATTCACATAAAAGAAACAAAACGGATCGGGCGTTCTTTGTGTGGATAAAGACATATACCGCATATCAACATGTCGGGCGAAGGATCAGGAAACTCACATGTGAGAAGAGCATTTATGCAGGTGAACACCAGGAAGGCTGCAGGCCCAGATGGTATAACAGGACGCATACTTAAGTCCTGTGCAAACCAGCTTGCCCCGGTGTTCACCGCCATATTTAATCAATCCCTGGCGGAGTCAGTAGTCCCTGCCTGCTTCAAGATGTCTACCATCATCCCTGTACCGAAGAAACCCTCCCCAACATGTCCAAATGATTACAGACCGGTGGCACTCACCTCTGTGGTCATGAAATGTTTCGAGAGGCTGGTCAAGGACCACATTTGTGCCTCTCTCCCCAGTGATATGGACCCTATGCAATTTGCATACAGGACAAACAGGTCCACTGATGACGCGGTCTCCCAGGTACTGCACAGCACTCTCTCCCACCTTGACCGTCAGAAGGGGGGCTATGTGAGACTGTTGTTCATTGACTACAGCTCAGCGTTCAACACCATAGTCCCCACCAGACTGGTGGACAAGCTGATCGAGCTAGGCCTGAGCTCCGCCCTGAGCGCCTGGGTACTGGACTTTCTGAGTGAAAGACCCCAGGCGGTCAGGGTGGGGGGTCAGACCTCCAACACCATCACCCTGAGCATCGGGTCCCCCCAGGGCTGTGTTCTAAGCCCCCTGCTGTACTCACTCTACACACACGACTGTGCGGCCAAGTTCAGCTCCAACTCCATTGTGAAGTTCGCCAACGACACGTGGTGGTGGGGCTGATCTCGGACAACGACGAGAAGGCCTACCGAGAGGAGGTTGAGGTACTGGAACGTTGGTGCCAGGACAACAGCCTGCTCCTGAACATTGGTAAAACCAAGGAGCTGATCGTGGATTATAGGAGAGGACAGCAGGAGACACACACACCACTGAGGATTAACGGGGCTACCGTGGACAGGGTGAGCAGCTTCAAGTACCTGGGGGTCCACATCTCAGAGGACCTGACATGGTCAACACACATAGACACAGTAGTAAAGAAAGCGAAGCAGCGCCTCTACCACCTGAGACAGTTAAGGAAGTTCAGAGTATCGGGGAAGATACTCCAGTCCTTCTACTCAGGAGCTGTAGAGAGCATCTTGACCGGAAACATCACTGCCTGGTATGGGAACAGCACGGCACAGGACAAGAAGGCCCTACAGAGAGTGGTGCGCTCAGCCGAGCGTACCACGGGTATTGCGCTACCTCCCCTGCAGGCTCTATACAACAAGAGGTGCAAATCCAGAGCCTGCAGGATAATGAAAGACCCCCACCACCCCAAAAACAGCCTGTTCCAGCTGCTGAGGTCAGGCAGACGCCTGCGAACTCCAGCGACTAGGACGGAGAGGCTTAGGCTAAGCTTCTTCCCCCAGGCCATCAGAGCCTTGAACAATGAACATTGAGAGACACAGAAACTGAACTATCCACACACAAGCACATACACGACACGCACGCTGAGCACGCTCACACACTAGCAGCCACTTTAACACTCATGCCGCACACACGCACACTTATGGCCAGAGGATGAATGAATGAATGAAAACTTTATTTAACAGATTGCAGAATGGGTACAATACAGTACGGCTCAATACATACAGGAAAGGCCACTTAAAGTAGTATAACATCAGGAACAGTGTATTGCACTACTAAAGCTACCTAGCATGTCCTATATGCTCTGTAAATACTAATGTACAGATACCGAGATGGCACACCATGTACCTGTTTATTGCACTGTTTTATTGGATTCTATTAATATGTTGTACCACTGTATTTTTATTGGATTCTATTATATGTTGTACCACTGTATTGCACATCGTCGCGGGCAAGACCAGCCGCATTTCATTGTATACCTGTATGCCGTGACAATTAAAACTCTTGACTTGACTTGACTTGACTTCATTATGACAATTGTGAATGTTATGAGATTTGAGCTGACTTTTCCTTTACTTAAAAAATAAATATAATAATTTCAGGATCATCCTAATGAGGATTCCAATGTCTACAAAAGTTGATATCAATGAAATATGAAAAAGCAAATACATTAAATATAAAATATAAATATATCTAAACATAATAATTAAACAACATCAATAAATGTCAATATACTTGAATCCGTCACTACAGAAAATAATTCTTAATTCTATATAACTTCTTTTTTTATTATTATTATCATAAGGGTTAATGTATCTATGTACAAATTTGGAAACTATTGTACTATGGAAACAGTTTTGAAGACTGGTTGGTGACGTCACATTCAACCTAACCTCGTTCCCAGTTTTATCTTCGTGAGATAAAAACCTGACGTCATTGAATCATGAGTAGAACGTGTTGCTGATCACGTCTGTCGTCCTTTTTGGCCGCTCCAAGCACCGGTACCGTAACAGTGCGAATAGACGCGCATCAAGATCCAAGCGGCGGCTGTGCTTGACCTGGTTTTCGACCGCAGTGGGAAACGTTGCACCTCCAAATCTCCATGATGCGTCGTACGTAAAAGTCTGTAGCCTGAATGAATGAATGAAAACTTTATTTAACAGATTGCAGAATGGGTACAATACAGTACGGCTCAATACACACAATTGTTAAGGGGATGCAGACCAGAGAAAGACATTCGTCTTGTTTACATGATCAGGGTCCCCCGTTTTCAATTCATAGTGAGCCTAGCCTACTGTCAAAATAAAAGAAAATACATGGAGAGGTGGACTGTCTACTCTGCTTTTTATAAAATACAAGTATTATACAGTATAGCCTATGAATAATACTAATACTTTTATTATATATAAAATATACATGTTCCGCACTATTCTTTATTTTGCAAATGGATCACTGGGCTGGGCATGAGTGACACAAGATGCGCTTATTCTACATACCGGTAATATACGTTCTGCACCAGCAGATGGCGGTGGTTAAAATAGTGGCTACACGAGATTAGGGTGCAGCAGTATTCTGCTTCCCCTGTTTATTCACTTCTTTTTTTTGTGACTGCTTTGTACACACTGGCCCTTTTATCCAGAGTAATTTATTACCAATAATAAATGGTCCTGCTTTGATCTATTGTCCTCTCCTATACAATACTAAATTATGTATTCTTTTTAACTACTGGTACATCACACACAACATTGATAACAATAATAATAATGACAAGACAATAAAATAATAATTACATACAGACTTAAAAATGAGTAATAATTAAAAAATAAAAATAAAAAAAAGCCATGGTACTCCCTTTGGATACCCTATTATCAACATCTGAATGAATGAATGAATGAAAACTTTATTTAACAGATTGCAGAATGGGTACAATACAGTACGGCTCAATACACACAATTGTTAAGGGGATGCAGACCAGAGAAAGACGTTTGTCTTGTTTACATCAGGGTCCCCCATTTTCAATTCATATTGACTATATCTAACCCATATATCCATACAGAATCATTTAAACTCAGTTATTAAGTTATTCATCTGATATTTCAATCTCTAGGTAGAAGTTCTCTACCTCGTTGGTAGCGGTGGAGATTGTTATTAATAGTCTTTTTAACTACTCTTTAGGTAAAAAATTATAATAAAAAAGATTAATTCTATTACATGATCATACACTATCATGGTCATGGTCAACACAAATTGATACAGATTACAGACCCAGCACTTATCTCATTAGAACTCAGAGAAAAGTAGCCTTTTACAATTGTGTATCCGTTTCCCCCAGAAACGATTGACATTGAATTAATGAACCAAAATGTCAGAACTGTTGCTTTGGTTTCATTGATTGATTGAAAATTGTATTAACAGATTTTAGAATCGGTACAATACAGTACGGCTCAATACACACAATTGTTAAGGGGATGCAGACCAGAGAAAGATTTTCATCTTGTTTACATCAGGGTCCCCCATTTTCAATTCATAACGTCGCCTACGATGTATTACAATGTGTGAAAAACACAATAGGATACAGGGATAGGAATTATATAATTTTGGACCGCTTACAGGTGGCCTGAATGCAGCGCAGCCTGGTGAAGAAGAACCACACATGGCCGTAGCAGCCAATAGAATGGTTTGGAGAGTCATGGAGGGGGTGCACATAACAATAGTAAATTGCCACAATGGCAAAAAATGTCCACACACAATAACACCCAATGGCCACGCAGTATAGGTTTGGGGTGTAGAACACCATCCACAGATGGATACTATGTCATTCTCTATACTTACTCACGCTCTTGGTGTAGTGGTTAACACTGTCGCCTCATAGCTAGAAGGTTGTGGGTTCAATTCCCGCTTGGGGACCAGGTTGCGGTGTTGCCAGTTACCCAGGTGGGGTATCTCCCGGGCCTTTTTGTGTGGAGTTTGCATGTTCTCCCCGTGCTCGCAAGGGTTTCCCCTCCCGATAAGATGAATGAGAAGGACGACGGGATGGGTCAAGGGCAGAGCTCAATCGCATTGGCGACCCTGAGAAAGACAATTGCATGAGTGTGTGTGTGTGTGTGTGTGTGTGTGTGTGTGCGCCGCCCATTGCATGTTGTTGTGTCGTTGCATGCCGAATAAAGACCTCTCTAAAGAGGTCCTGCATTATTATTATTATACCAAACGATCTCTCCCGCAGGTGCCTCTGGAGCTATAGCTCTGCATCACCATTGTCGATTACGTCCTTCATAAATGATCATATAGAGTTGTTGATTGGCCTTAAGCTTCCTCTTTACATGTTGCAAGTGAATAGTGGCCAACTTCTTATTGTTTGGCAACAAGGGAGGACTACCACCTCTGAACGGGAGAGGCATCTCCAGGTGGCCATCCTCTTTCTGCTGAATATTCTCACTAAACGCACGTCATCTTGTGAGACGTGTTTGCCCTCAGAATTCTTCTCACTGAGGTCCGACTCCAGCACCCTCAAAACGTCTGACGCTAATAGGACTGGCAGTTCTGGAGGATATTGTGGTGGTATTGCTCCAAAATGAGTCTGTTAAGACGACTACGCTACGGAGACCCTCCATGCTAGCTGTTACACGGGTAGCTTGTCGGATGTACAGTAGCTGGCTCTCAGACGGAAAGCTTGTCGGACGTAGCAACAATAACCAAAGGGGGCGGGACTTTGCAAAAGGTAAATTCAAGTGACTTTTTCTTTTCTTTGGAGAAGGGCCTCTGCTTGGCTGCGGTGGGTGCGGTGCAAGGCCTCTTCTCCTCCATATTTTGTGTGTGTGTTCGTCTGTCTGGTCCTGAATGTTTGCCTCCTCCTTGTGCCCTGTGGTCGAAAATATGATCATGTCAAAAGTCAAAGATTTGTATTGCCATGTATGGACGAATCCACATTGGAATACAGGTACATGCGCAAAACTCTGTGTAAACAGTACAGGAAAAATATGTAAAAACACAAACAGTATAAAAGGACAAATGCTAAAATTGATATCGAACATCCCCTAAAAGTGCATATCATAGTTAAAACAGCACTTCCACAAACCTGACTAATAACACTAATAAAAACACAGAAAAAAATAGGATAAAAAAATAGCTCTGTTATAAATACATATTTCTCTGTACAAAGCTATAACTAGTTTAACTAGTCAAGACACTATAGGCGACAGTCTCACAGTGTTCTTAAAACAACTTAAAGGTCAGGACAGCTTGACTTAGATATGACATGTCCAAGTAAATCACATCTTGTTCTTTTTCTTGTTGTCTTCATATCAATCTTGTGACAGATACGACAAAACCCCTAATCTCATGTTCTTTTTTTTTTATACAATTAACTAATTTCTACAGTTCACTGTCTTGGCTCATTAAAATATTCCACAACAGCCTCTAAAATCCCCATAGTTGGAGCTGCTGTTGGAGGTTTGGGTTGGTGTGTGGTTTGCATTTTTTTTTTACAGTAAGTGTTTTATGGAACACCAGTGTGTATAGTGCATGACAGAACTGTGCCCCCCCCTTCCTTCCATTAACTCACTGGACTGTCAAGGAAATATTTATATTTATTAATTTATTTGCACTATAGCACTAAATGCACTTGGGACAATGATAGTATGTTATATATTGAGGACATTGGGACATTGATACTTTATTACATTGATACTTTATTACTATATTACTATTATTATTATTGACATTATTATTTTGCACATGCTATATCTTATGTTTGTATGCCAGTGGTGATGTTCCTAACAAATTTCCGTTGTACCAACAATGACAAATAAAGATCTATCTATCTATCTAGTGCAGTGTATTTGTAGTGGTTATTTCACCACAGATTTGTAGTGGCTCCCGTTTTTTATATAGCTTTACTTATTTCCTACCTTTCCCTTGAGAGGTTGTGGGTCTGCCGTTGGACGGAGTAGGTCAAGGGAAGCGTGCAATACAGTTCATTCATTTGCCTTGTCAAATATTGTGAAATGTCACAATAAAGAGACTATTTCTGCTACTAGGGTTGTGTCTTATTGTGTCTGAGGGATCTGTATATGATAACTTACCTGTATAGCTTATCACATAAATATGACCAGCACTGGCCTATAGTCTTATATTAGCCTACTCTCAAGATTCAAGCCTTTCAAAGTAACAGTGCTGATCTAGGATTATTGACTGGGACCCAATAGGAATTTATAGGTTATATGGTCTCAGTCTGAAAGGCTAAACTGAATGTGGATCAGGGTTTGCGTCAATACAGTACCTTAGACTTGGTATGCTGATTTGAGATCAGTTCGATTTTAGTTATGTTAGTGAAGATAATGTTCATTGCTCACATGACATTGCCAGATCAGTAAACTTATTCATAGAAGCTTCTCATGAATATTGGTCCTGTGTTGCCCAATGGGCAGAGTACAGCACTAACATTACCCACTGGGGCAGCCACCCATGGCCTATTGTGCAAATGTGCACTCAGGGTAAAAGTGCTCACCAAATGGGTTGTTAATTACCCTAGGCTCTTTGTTTGGAGAGGATGGATACTTACCTGTCACTTTATTAGAGTCATACTATACATGTGTTAAAAACCTCTCCTTCTTTTAACACTTCTTTTAAATCCAGAGAATAGGCCCCATACCAAATGGTGAACCTCAACCATCTCCTGTTGCTTATCAAAGTGAGGTGGCGGCAGGAGATGGGAGGAGGACTGCCAAGTGCCAATGTGTTGCAAATGGGGCGACCTCATTTGAATTACCAGTAGTTGCCTGTGGCCATGAAGAGCTTTAATACAAGGCTGCTCCACTTGCATTCTGCTTGTATGAACATGAAATCACCATTATTCACACCATGTGATCCTTTGAATAAATAAGAAGAAACTGAAATCACTTGAGATATATGACTTTCAGTGGTGGAAGAAGTACACAGTTCCTTAACTTAATAGAAATACCCAGATAAATGAGTACTCTAAAAGTCTAAAAGTAAAAGTCCTCCATCCATTATTATTATTATTATTATTATTATTATTATTATTATTATTATTATTATTATTATTATTATTATTATTATTATTATTATTATTATTATTATTATTATTATTATTATTATTAAATTAAAAAGTAAAAGTAGAGGGCGGCTGAGTGGCGCAGTGGGCAAGGCACTCACCACTAACACAGGATATGCTGGTATCGAGCCCAGCTCTCTGCGTTGCTTCCGGCTTGGCCGGCCGTCGTACTAACACAATTGGGCAGTGTTAGAGGGTGGGAAAGCCAGTGAGTGGGGATTGGACGTTGTGGACAGCGACTCCTAAAGGTCGGTTGGTGCGCCTGTACAGCAGAATCAGGCAGTATCGGGGGCAGCATGAGCCTCCCACGCGTTACTCCTCGCCACTGAGAGATCGTGCTGTTCAGGTGAAAAGATGCGACAGCTGCCTCCTCGTGTACCGGAGGGGACACGTGATGCAAGGCTTGGTCCTCACTGCAGCCGACCAGTGGGAGGCATGGTCTAGCAGCGTTCGAGACAGGGGAGTAAAAGTAGAGAAGTATTTGCTATTGGATATACTTAAGTATCTAAAGTAAAAGTATGCATTCTACATGACGTTTGTGTATTCCAGTGCTTTGGAGCATTCAAGCCTCAATCCATTGCGGTTCTGTTAAAGTGCATGGTATGTGGTCCAGTGATGCTGCTCTGATTAAAGATTGTGTTCAAGTGGTATATGGTCCAGTTATGCAGCTCTGATTACGTCCTCTTGAAGTTAACAGGCTTCAAATGTGAAAGTACAGTATATAATATTCATAATTTTCCCCCCATGTTTTCTATGCAAAATAGTAACAAGTAACTGATGGGTTCAGATAAATGTAGTGGAGTAAAAGTATAAAGTTCCCTAAAATGAAAATACTCATGTAAAGCACAAGTAGCTCAAAATTGTACTTAAGTACAGTACTTAGTAAAAATACTTACTTACTTTCCACCACTGATGACTTTATGATTCACATTATTCAGTGTTGGGGGGGGGGGGGGGGGTGACAGTAGTAGTAGACCATTGCTTTCAAGTCAGGGCCTAAATTTCTTTACGCCATGTTGCTGAATCGAAATACATGGTGAACACACTCTCAGACCTGAGCGCACAATGGACGCAAGTACACATTGTACAGGGACAGAGACTCAGCAGCCACGATCACCCCAGTCATCACCCACATAATAAACGTCTCCATAAAACAGGGACACGTCCCCAAAGATTTCAAAATTGCGAGAGTGACCCCCCTGCACAAAAAAGGCAGCAAATTAGACCCAGGCAACTACCACCCTGTTTCTATTCTTACCTCCATCTCGAAAGTTATGGAAAAAAAATTCTACGAAAAGGTCGAAAAGTACCTTGCGGGGGGAAAAAGCGAATCTACGAATTCCAATCTGGCTTCAGAACATCCCACTCCACTGACACATGCCTTCTCTATTTGAACGACCACATCAAACACGAGGTGGACGCGGGCAATTAGTGCGGCATGTGCTGGCTTTCAACACTGTCAATCACTCTCACTCCATTCTGATTGATGAGCTAAAAGCAATTGGTTTTGATAGTTCATCAGTGAGCTGGATAATAATAATAATAACTTTATTTGTATAGCACTTTTCATACAGAGGTTACAGTTCAAAGTGCTTCACAACAGTAAAAATTACAGGCATAAGCGGGCATAAAAAAGATAGACAGGTAGCAAGGTATGGTAAATCACAGTGTTTCACATTAGGATCTAGCATCCCAATAGGCTCTCTGTTTACAGTTTCATTCAGTAATACAAATAATAAAAATAATTTAAAGTGATTCAGTTTAAAAATAGTCTAAAAATTATAAAATAGAACGGACAATACAACAGGGTATTTAACATACAACAGAGCAGTGCATCAGTAAGAAGTAAAAAGTGTGATAAAATAGTTATCTTAAATTACAGTGCAGTGGATGCAATCCTACCTGGAGGGGAGAGAACAGATGGTGGAGGTGAATGGTACATTTCGCAATTATGCCACAACAATGTGGAATGCCCTACCCACAGCCGTAAAGGAATGTGAATCCCTATCCTCCTTCAAAACCGCTCTCAAAGAGCACCTATGGCTGCAATTAGAAACAGGCCCTGGTAAATGTCCAAACCAGCCCCCCCTCCGCCCCAGTGGCCCCACCCAGCCAGCCACCCAACCCCCTCCAATGTAGTTTTTTCCCCTTCGAATGTATATTTTTTTTTATGATCTCTCTTTCTTAAACAGTACTCTATATTTGTATGTCATGTATGTCATAAATGTCTTGATGAATTGAAAATGGAGGACCCTGATGTAAACAAGACGAAAGTCTTTTTCTGGTCTGCATCCTCTTAGCAGTTGTTTGTATTGAGCCGTACTGTATTCTACCCATTCTGCTATCTGTTAATAAAGTTTTCAATCAATCAATCAGACAAGCAGTGTGAATGCCAGGAGGTGACCGTGTTCTAAAAACACACTTCTTCAATCAATATCTGAAATGAAGGAACAAAAACTGAAGAAAAAAAACACTAACCTTCTTACTGTCTTCTACTATCATGAACTTTTCCATAAAATAAGCTTCCTTCTATATTACTACCTACTACTATACTAATATGTCTCTACTACTACTATGCACTCAACACTGCAGCACCCAAGTTTCAACGCTGTTTGATTAACATTGTTACTCAGCTGAAAGAGTTGTACCCTTCCTGCTGACTTTGTTCTACAGAACTTGTAAGTCGTTTCGGATAAAAGCATCCGCTAAATGACTAAATGTACAATGTAAATGTATCCTGGGCCTATAGTACCAGACGTCAGTGTCTGTGGTTTTCCCCTGATTGCACTGGGAAAAGTGCGATTCAGAGCTTTCTATCTTAAACTAGCATCAGAGTTTAGAGATAGCCACCTGTCGTACAAATACTCACTCCTGGCCCTGTGTCTCGCTGCAAAACATGACACGCAAAACAGAGCAGGTTGCTCTTCCTGAGGAGACTCAGGTTCCTTCAACGTGTGCAATAGACTGCTGCAGTCGTTTTACCAGTCTGTAGTAGCCTTTAGCCTTTTTTCTCGTTGTATGCAGGAAGGGTTATATCAACTCAAGGGGCACCAACAAACTGAACAAACTGGTAAGGAAGGTGGGAGTCGAGCTGGTCAAACTAGAGGTGGTGGTGGTGGCAGAGAGGAGGATGAGAAGGAAGCTGGCTGCTATCCTGGAGAACCCACTATCCTGGAGCACCTTGTGTATATACTGTTTACTCTTTACACAGGAGCAGCCTTCACATGAGAGAAAGTGACATCGCACACATTAACATGAAGGCGCTGGGAGCGAGTTAGCAAGGCATTAATAATAATAATAATAATAATAATAATAATAATAATAATAATAAATCAAATTTATATAGCGCCTTTCATAGAACCCAAGGTCGCTTTACAATCAGGACAAAAAATAGGGCAAGGAAAGTAGGGGGGGGGGGGGAGAGGGGATGAGGGAAAGTAGGGGATAAGGTGCTGTAAGTGGTATTTATTTTGTCATGTTAAAATAGCTCTACATTCCAACAGCCATCACTTACAGATGTTGGTAAGTAAGATGGCTCTCCCAGTCCCACCTGTTCTGCAGTAAGAATAAAATAAATGTTATGGTATCCCATCCCATTCCCACTTCACCTATAGTCAGGAGAGAACTCTACACTGCAAAATGGTCAAATTTGAAATAAAAACGAGTTAAAAGCAAATATGCTTGAAACAAGTAAAATAATCTGTCAATGCAGTTAGCAAATTTGTCTTTGCAAGATTCTTATAAGTAAAAAATATCTAGGATCCTCTCCTGATAGAATACAGGAAGGGATATTCAAAAAAAAAGTCTGGTTACTGGAGGGAGGGACTGGGAGACCCATGCTACTGAACAAACGATCAGTGATGGCCATCAGAATGTAGAGCCATTTAACACATAATATAACTAAATAAATACCCTTTGATGATGGCTTTACTCATAGTATATATTCAGATTAAAAACCCTAAAGACCCTCATCTGCACCATTGTTTATACCGTTTAATTTTCTCATATTCTATATTCAGATTTAATTTGATTGCCTATATTTATGTCTTTCTAGTCTACTATTACCCTGCCCATATTGTACCTCCCCTCCCCCATGCTGCTATGATGCCTACATTTCCCCAAGGGGATCAATTAATACATTTCTTATATAAGATAAGATATTTCTTAATTGATCTCATCCCTGTGTTCTCTGCTGCCATGCGATTTGTCTGAAATGTTATGGCAGGGTTGAAATGCTTTGCTTTCATTGTTTCAAACATGGAAATGTTACTGCAGTCAAGTGACTTTCCATTTAATTTTCTCAAAAACTATACAGTAAAATACGTCCAAATTTCACATGGGCATGGTCATCGTGAATGGGATTCCTTTGAAAATTTGAGCGACCCTAAACATTTTTTATGACAGTTTAAATATGAAACAATTATGAATATTATAATGTATTTGATTAATTGAAAATGGGGGACCCTGATGTAAACGAAAGTCTTTCTCTGGTCTGCATCCCATTAACAATTGTGTGTATTGAGCTGTAGGCCTACTGTATTGTACCCATTCTGCAATCTGTTAATACAATTTTCAATCAATCAATCCATCAAACCTTAGATTTTCTCAAAAACTGTACCGTAAAATAACTCCAAGGTCATCCTGAACAGGGTTCTATTGAAAATGTCAGCAAACATCTTAAAAAGAAATATGAGGAAATGATTAATGGTATTATAATTAGGGCTGTCAGTTTATCTCGTTAATTAGATTAATTAATTACACAGCAAATTATCGCGTTATGAAAATTAACTCAAAATTAATTACAAAAAATTTATAATTTTTTTTTTTTTTTTTTAATCTCATTCATTCCATAAGAACGTAGAATACACATTTACAGACTTTTTTATGGTCCATTTGCATGTTCTTGGTATCTGATTCTAGGGACATCTTTTTTTTTTATCCACTTTTTCTCCCACTTTTCTATATTTTCTCCCATCCCAATTTCGTATCATCCAATTCAACCCTCCACTGTCACGAACGCTGTTTCTTGCCTCCCACAAGCCGGCTGCAATGTGGACTAAGTCATACATAGCACAAGTCCCCTCCGGTACTTGAGGTAACAGCAGTCGCATCTTTTCACCTGCGCAGCTCGATCTCTCAGTGGCGAGGAGTAACGCGTGGGAGGCTCACGCTGCCCCCGACACTTCCTGATTCTACTGCGCAGGCGCACCAACCGACCTGTAGGAGTCGCTGTCCACAACGCCCGATCCTGCACCCTTCAGTTTCCCTCCCCGTAATACGGCCAATGTGTATTACTGTGGACGACCAGCTAAACTGAAAGCAAATGTGGAGCGCTGGGCCCAGCGTCACCAGATTTCGTGGCGAGCGCCTTGCCCACTACGCCACGTAGCCGCCCTGATTCTAGGGACATCTATGGATCTCAGGGAATGTATTCCCAGTGTCAGAAATACTGTGTCTGTTACTAGGCTTGAGTAAATTGTAATGAACCAAATGAGAATATCAATAAAATTTTTTTTATCTTTGACTGTGAATAATACCATGCTCAAATTGACCAGACCTGAAAAATCTATTATTATTAAGCAAATTAATAGATGGAAGATGATTAAACAGAAGGTTTGGTAGATACAGTACTGAATTGTGCCATCCGGACACATGCAATTTGAAATATGATTATAGAATATAGAATATCAGGCATAAAATGGTTATGCGATTAAAATGCGATTAATTAGATTAATTAATTACAAATCCTGGCATTAATTCGATACATTTTTTTAATCGCCTGACAGCACTAATTATAATTTGAACTGACTTTCCAATAAAAATTCTATTGGCAAATTGATCTGTGTCGAGCTATAACACAGATGAGACGAGGCAGTGACAAAACAAATGCACAACTGTTTCTGGCTCAGCACCACAAAAGGTCTTATTTGGTGGCGTCACATTCAACAATACTTAATTGAATCATGATGTGTAATATATAACGTGAGAAATTATTGCTGTAATGCGAGTCTTTCGTCCTTTTTGGCCGCTCCAACCACCCGTACCATAACAGTGCGAATAGACACGCATCAAAATCCACGCTGTGAATTATGGCTTGTTTTCGCAAATGACAGCTCAATTGACTGTGGAGGAAAAAGTTGCACCTCCACGATGCGTCGTGCGTAAAAGTCTGTAGCCTACTGCAGGGGCGGACTGGGACACAAATTCAGCCTGGGACATTCAGATGCACCAGCCCACGCACCGGCCCACGCACCGGCCCCGAAAAGTATTAAACAACCCAAGGCTGTGGCTAAGGAGTCAACATCAGGGAGACCAAATCTACACCCCGCCCCTAGATGTGCACTCGTGCACAGTGCACACACACACACACACACACACACACACACACACACACACACACACACACACACACATATACCGTTACTTCCTGTCATTGGCATACTTTTTTTTTTTTTTTTTTACTAACATTTTAGTGCCTCATTAGCCTAGGCCCTAGGGATTAAGGATACATGAAGTATTAACTACACCATAATAATATTGAGGTTTTGATCCATATAGAAAGGTCTGTGCTACACAATTTCAGTTAGATTAGATTTATTGTCCTTTAATTTTGCACTCATGAGTCATGACATTAGTTGCTTGCCGTTTAATCAACACTGAAAGACCCCCCACTTCCTCCCAGACACCCATTCCAAGAGCCTGTTCGCTTTCCAGGTCTGTCTCTCTCTCTGTCTGTGTGTGTCTCTCTCTCTCTGTCTGTGTGTGTGTGTGTGTGTGTGTGTGTGTGTCTCTCTCTCTCTCTCTCTCTCTCTCTCTCTCTCTCTCTCTCTCTCTCTCTCTCTCTCTCTCGCTCTCTCTCTCTCTCTCTCTCACAGCTTGGAATGATGGAATCATCCATGATAAATTAACTTTGACTTGAATGAATTCTTTCTCTAGAACAATACAGATTGACAAACGTTTCATTATGCACTACAACTAAGGTTAATAAGTTATAATTAAGATATCAATTGGTTTATTAATGGTTGACACTCACAGTAATTTCTTCCAGAACAAGCTTAAAATAGCAAAGGATATAGATCATTTGAAAACAATAATAAGATATATAAGATCATCTTATCTTATTAAGATGGTATATATATACATATTGTTCACACTATATGGTGAGGCATGAGACATGGTGTTTACACATTCAAGTGTTAGGGCTGGGCGATATAACGATAATGATAATTATCGCGATATATTTTAATAATCGAAATCGGGAAAAAAAATATCGGAAAAAAAATATCAGATTTTTTTGTTTTTTTGTTAAACCCAGAGACAGTGGACAGACTTGTCTTTCTTGCCTGCAACTTAAAGTAATGGCTTTGCTTGTCCAAATGACAATACTGACCAAATTGAGATATATTTTTCTCTTGTTTGCTTTCTAATGTAAAATACAGTTTGAAACCGTCTGTACACAGTAGGCTATGTGTGCTAGCAGAGCTATAGTCTCCAGTCACGAGTCACAGTGCACATGTGTGGTGGTTTGTCCACCAAAAAAGCGCCAAAAAAACTGTTCAACTCCCCTGGTGCCACAGCCAGCAGAGAAGCCTGTTTACTTTCGCTTTCAAACCAGCTGCAGCCTGAGAACTGGAGTGTGAGGGGCTGTAACACTAAAGATGGCGGCAACGACAAAGAATTGCTGCAAAATAAACATACATCTGTTGTTTAAAATATATATATTTTTTTGTAATACTTATAACAATATCGATAATTATGGATATTGCGTGATATGATATTGTTATCGATATCGTTATCGCAATATCATTTTTGGCCATATCGCCCACGCCCAGCCCTACAAGTGGTTATAGTGTAACAGAGTATTTTCTGTTTCCCAAATAATAGATTATTATCAAACTGGTGAACTACACGCCTGTAGCCCCTAAAGCTGCTAAAATACACATTTTGTTCACTGTTTTGTAGAGCAGGTTGGAAACCCTAAGTATTACTCTCCCCAAAACCAAGACTTCTCCCCAAGCAGAAACAATTTATGAGTAACGCATACCTACTCCCATTATGGGCGGTAAGTGTGTACACAAAGTTAAAACACAGATATACACATTCTCTCCTCAAGTAGATAATGTTTTTTTTTGGGTTATCAATTAATAAAAAAATTACATGTATTAACTCTAGAATTGCCACAGTTATCTACAATAGCAACGATAAAGAAGTGCCAACCACATATTATTATAATAATTCATCCAGTTTTCTTTTAAGTGTTTTGGTTAATCAGAAAGTTTAACAATCGTATATTATAGTTTTTTTTGTTCCAAGTGTTATTTTTGATTACATCACTAACAAAATAATAAAAGAAAAAATACTAATTTAATCACTTTATTCAAATTGAGGATTTAGTTTGCGAAAAAATAATAATAATAAACAATTTATAAATAATTTTATTTTTTATTTTTTTTATTTAAATTTTTTAATTAAAAACGAAGGTTCGAACGTCCTTTCGAAAAACCCTGACGAAGTTTGAATCACTTTATTCAAATTTAGTTAAAAAAAATTATAATAAAAAAAAAATTATACAATTATTTAATTTAAATTAAAAAAAATTCATTCAAAACGAAGGTTCAAACGTCCGTTCGAAGAACCCTGACAAAGTTTTAATCCCAAAAACAGGCTTCGGGGACAGCCTTACCAAACATTATTTATATTATTCAAATGTCTCTCAAACATGTTCCGTTGTGATGTCACAGTATGATGTCATAAACAAACATTCTAGAACATTTGTGATGTCACAGTATATGATGTCATAATAGAACATTCTAGAACATTTGTGATGTCACAGTATGATGTCATAATAGTACATTCTAGAACATTTGTGATGTCACAGTATGATGTCATAATCAAACATTCTAGAACATTTGTGATGTCACAGTATATGATGTTATAATAGGACATTCTAGAACATTTGTGATGTCACAGTATGATGTCATAATAGTACATTCTAGAACATTTGTGATGTCACAGTATGATGTCATAATCAAACATGCTAGAACATTTGTGATGGCACAGTATGATGTCATAATAGCACATTCTAGAACATTTGTGATGTCACAATATGATGTCATAATAGAACATTCTAGAACATTTGTGATGTCACAGTATGATGTCATAATCAAACATTCTAGAACATTTGTGTTCTATATATATATTCAACAATTCTCTTATATGCTCTGACTCGGCTGCTGCACTGATGGCTCTGAGTGCAGGTGGGTCTAAAGCTCGCCCTGATCTCATTCAGGAAATAATGTTGGTTTTATATAGGATTGCGAAGGCAGGCTGGTCAGTGGAGTTTTGTTGGGTCCCGGGGCACGCTGGTATTGCGGGGAATGAGATGGCTGACTCCCTTGCCAAACAGAGCCTGGGAAGGGAGGAAGAGATAGGCATTTCAATGGGAAGAGTAGAACTCAGAGATAAGATAAAGAAAGGAGTTGAGGCTGAGTGGCAGGATGAGTGGGAAAGGGGGACCAAGGGAAGGCACTATTTCTCTCTGCAGCCTCGGGTCAAGATCAAGGTGGAGGGATATGGGTCAAGGAGTGATAGGGTGAAGATGTGTAGACTGAGGCTGGGGCACTGTGGGTTGAACAGTAGCTTGTGCATTGTGGGCAAACATCCAGATGGGGTGTGTGAATGTGGAGAGACTGAAACTGTCGGGCATGTCTTCCTAAAATGTGAAAGGTATAGGAAAGAGAGGGAAATCTTTTATAAAAGTCTGGAAGAGCTGGGAGTCTCTTCCTTCTCTCTTAAATCATTCTTTGGCATGGATAATGAGAACCACCAGTTGATCACAGAGGCAGTGCTGACATTTCTGCATGCTTCAGAGTTGTACCAGAGGATATAGCGTTAGGGTATGTATTAGTATTGGACAGGCAAGAGGAGCAGAGAAGAAGGAGAAAGTGTGAGTTGAAGAGGCCTAAAGATGGAACACCACTAGTGTAGTATAAGAAATGAGGAGGGAAGAAATACGCCAAGAAAGAAGAAGAAGAAGAAGAAGAAGAAGAAGAAGAAGAAGAAGAAGAGATCATCAAAAGAAGTGTGGAGGGCAGTAATACGCCACGATGCGTCTACTCTGCCGGAAATTCAAAAGAAGAAGAAGAAGAAGAAGATCTCATTGTCCAAAAAGAAGAAGAAGAACAAGAACTCATTGTGCATCTTTGAACAGTACTGAACAGATAGACTAAACAACATAGATTGAAGCCTGCATTTCTCAACCAATGTGCCTTGCCGTTTTGCTGTGGAAAGGTGAGTGTCCACAACGGTTAGCTAGCTGTTCTACTTGAATACCGAATGTTAATATTGAATCAGACAATATTGAATACTGAATGTTAATTCAGGTTGACAGTTGACATCATTTGACAGTTGACAGGGGGCTGGAAAGTTGATTTAATAAAAGAAAAAAGACTAATTTAATCAGATTAATCACTTTATTCAAATTGAGGATATACAAAAAAAAAATTATAAAAAAAAAATTTGAATACTTTTTTTAATTAAATTTTTTAAATTAAAAACGAAGGTTTGAACGTCCGTTCGAAAAACCCTGACGAAGTTTGAATCACTTTATTCAAATTGAGGATTTAGTTTGAGGATATAAAACGAAGGTTCGAACGTCCGTTCGAAGAACCCTGACGAAGTTTGAATCCCAAAAACAGGCTTCGGGGACAGCCTTACCAAACATTATTTATATTATTCAAATGTCTCTCAAACATGTGCCGTTGTGACGTCACAGTATGATGTCATAATCAAACATTCTAGAACATTTGTGTTCTATATATATATTCAACAATTAGTCCGGTCCTCTTCGATGTGATGATTAATGACATTTTTGGGCAAATTGGAAGAGGGTATGGGTTGTCTTTATTTGCGGACGATGGGGCCATATGGAAAAGAGGGAAGAATGTTGAGTATTGTTTAAAGCAGGTACAAAGAGCTCTGGGGGATGTAGAGGAATGGGGAGACAAGTGGGGTTTTAAAATCTCCGCCTCTAAGTCTAATTATATGATTTTTGGTTTTAGAAAGAGGGTGCCTAGGGGAAGGCTGGTTATGTATGGATCTCCCTTAGAGAGAGTGAAGGTGTTTAAATTTTTGGGAGTTTGGTTCGATGAAAGACTGAATTGGGCTGTTCATATAGAGAAAACCCTGGCAAAGTGTGAAAGAATAGTGAATGTGCTGAGAAGTTTGGCTGGGAGTGGGTGGGGAGCGGATAGAGAGACCACGTGCATGATATACCAGGCGATGATCAGGTCAATAATTGATTATGGCTGTTATGTGTACGGCTCTGCGGCCAAGTCTAATTTGCGAAAGCTGGATGTGCTTCAGTGCAAGGCTCTGAGAATCTGCTGTGGAGCTTTTAAGACCACCCCAGCTTCAGCACTATTGGTGGAAATGGGGGAGTTGCCCCTAAACCTGAGGAGAGTAAAGTTAGGGCTACAGTACTGGGCAAAATTGAGTGGGACAAGTCTGTCCTTCCCAGCTAGGTGTTTACTTTCAGGAGATGGGGATAAGTATAAGCCTTTTTTGGCCAGTATTGATCAGTGGGCCAGGAAGTTGAGCTTGCATCAGGGGGGGGTGGCGGAGCACACTCGTTGGCTATCAGTGCCATTTTGGCTAGTGCCTGATCGAGTCATTGAACTTAGGTTCTTGAAGGAGGATGATAAGGGCGAGATTGTGGAAGAAATAGAGAGGTTCCTTCTGGACTCAGGGTCTGTGGAGGTGTACACTGATGGCTCTGTGGATCCTGAAAGTGGGAGGGCAGGCTTTGGGTGGTGGGTGCCTCGGTTAGGGATCGGTAAGGGACAAAGAATATCCGATGGCAGCTCTGTATTTGTGACAGAGTTGCTTGCCATCCTCTGGGCATTGTGGTGGGTGGAGGAAGTGGGACCAAGCCAGGTGATTATATGCTCTGACTCGGCTGCTGCACTGATGGCTCTGAGTGCAGGTGAGTCTAAAGCTCGCCCTGATCTCATTCAGGAAATAATGTTGGTTTTATATAGGATTGCGAAGGCAGGCTGGTCAGTGGAGTTTTGTTGGGTCCCGGGGCACGCTGGGATTGCGGGAAATGAGATGGCTGACTCCCTTGCCAAACAGAGCCTGGGAAGGGAGGAAGAGATAGGCATTTCAATGGGAAGAGTAGAACTCAGAGAGAAGATAAAGAAAGGAGTTGAGGCTGAGTGGCAGGCTGAGTGGGAAAGGGGGACCAAGGGAAGGCACTATTTCTCTCTGCAGCCTCGGGTCAAAATCAAGGTGGATGGATATGGGTCAAGGAGTGATAGGGTGAAGATGTGTAGACTGAGGCTGGGACACTGTGGGTTGAACAGTACCTTGTGCATTGTGGGCAAACATCCAGATGGGGGGTGTGAATGTGGAGAGACTGAAACTGTCGGGCATGTCTTCCTAAAATGTGAAAGGTATAGGAAAGAGAGGGAAATCTTTTATAAAAGTCTGGTAGAGTTGGGAGTCTCTTCCTTCTCTCTTAAATCATTCTTTGGCATGGATAATGAGAACCACCAGCTGATCACAGAGGCAGTGCTGACATTTCTGCATGCTTCAGAGTTGTACCAGAGGATATAGCGTTAGTGTATTTATTAGTATTGGACAGGCAAGAGGAGCAGAGAAGAAGGAGAAAGTGTGTGTTGAAGAGGCCTAAATATGGCACACCACTAGTGTAGTATAAGAACTGAGGAGGGAAGAAATATGCCAAGAAAGAAGAAGAAGAAGAAGAGACCATCAAAAGAATTGCGGAGGGCAGTAATACGCCACGATGCGTCTACACTGCCGGAAATTCTAAAGAAGAAGAAGAAGAAGAAGAAGATCTCATTGTCCAAAAAGAAGAAGAAGAACAAGATCTCATTGTGCATCTTTGAACAGTACTGAACAGATAGACTAAACAACATAGATTGAAGCCTGCATTTCTCAACCAAGGTGCCTTACCGTTTTGCTGTGGAAAGGTGAGTGTCCACAACGGCTAGCTAGCTGTTCTACTTGAATACCGAATGTTAATATTGAATCAGACAATATTGAATACTGAATGTTAATTCAGGTTAACAGTTGACATAATTTGACAGTTGACAGGGGGCTAGAAAGTTGATTTAATGAAAGAAAAAATACAAATTTAATCAGATTAATCACTTTATTCAAATTGAGGATATAAAAAAAAAAAAATTATAAAAAAAAATTTGAATACTTTTTTTAATTTAAATTTTTTAATTAAAAACGTAGGTTTGAACATCTGTTCGAAAAACCCTGACGAAGTTTGAATCACTTTATTCAAATTGAGGATTTAGTTTGAGGATATAAAACGAAGGTTCGAACGTCCTTTCGAAGAACCCTGACGAAGTTTGAATCCCAAAAACAGGCTTCGGGGACAGCCTTACCAAACATTATTTATATTATTCAAATGTCTCTCAAACATGTGCCGTTGTGACGTCACAGTATGATGTCATAAACAAACATTCTAGAACATTTGTGATGTCACAGTATGATGTCATAATAGCACATTCTAGAATATTTGTGATGTCACAGTATGATGTCATAATAGTACATTCTAGAACATTTGTGATGTCACAGTATATGATGTCATAATAGAACATTCTAGAACATTTGTGATGTCACAGTATGATGTCATAATAGTACATTCTAGAACATTTTTGATGTCACAGTATGATGTCATAATCAAACATTCTAGAACATTTGTGATGTCACAGTATGATGTCATAAATAGCACATTCTAGAACATTTGTGATGGCACAATATGATATCATAATAGAACATTCTAGAACATTTGTGATGTCACAGTATGATGTCATAATCAAACATTCTAGAACATTTGTGTTCTATATATATATTCAACAATTCTCTCATTGTCCAAAAAGAAGAAGAAGAACAAGATCTCATTGTGCATCTTTGAACAGTACTGAACAGATAGACTAAACAACATAGATTGAAGCCTGCATTTCTCAACCAAGGTGCCTTACCGTTTTGCTGTGGAAAGGTGAGTGTCCACAACGGCTAGCTAGCTGTTCTACTTGAATACCGAATGTTAATATTGAATCAGACAATATTGAATACTGAATGTTAATTCAGGTTGACAGTTGACATCATTTGACAGTTGACAGGGCGCTGGAAAGTTGATTTAATAAAAAAAAAAAGACAAATTTAATCAGATTAATCACTTTATTCAAATTGAGGATATAAAAAAAAATGTATAAAAAAAAATGTAGAATACTTTTTTTAATTAATTTTTTTTAATTAAAACGTAGGTTTGAACGTCCGTTCGAAAAACCCTGACGAAGTTTGAATCACTTTATTCAAATTGAGGATTTAGTTTGAGGATATAAAACGAAGGTTCGAACGTCCGTTCGAAGAACCCTGACGAAGTTTGAATCCCAAAAACAGGCTTCGGAGACAGCCTTACCAAACATTATTTATATTATTCAAATGTCTCTCAAACATGTGCCGTTGTGACGTCACAGTATGATGTCATAAACAAACATTCTAGAACATTTGTGATGTCACAGTATGATGTCATAATAGCACATTCTAGAACATGTGTGATGTCACAGTATGATGTCATAATAGTACATTCTAGAACATTTGTGATGTCACAGTATATGATGTCATAATAGAACATTCTAGAACATTTGTGATGTCACAGTATGATGTCATAATAGTACATTCTAGAACATTTGTGATGTCACAGTATGATGTCATAATCAAACATTCTAGAACATTTGTGATATGATGTCATAATAGCACATTCTAGAACAGTTGTGATGTCACAATATGATGTCATAATAGAACATTCTAGAACATTTGTGATGTCACAGTATGATGTCATAATCAAACATTCTAGAACATTTGTGTTCTATATATATATATTCAACGAAGCAAGAATTGTGGAGGGCAGTAATACGCCACGATGCGTCTACACTGCCGGAAATTCAAATAAGAAGAAGAAGAAGAAGATCTCATTGTCCAAAAAGAAGAAGAAGAACAAGATCTCATTGTGCATCTTTGAACAGTACTGAACAGATAGACTAAAAAACATAGATTGAAGCCTGCATTTCTCAACCAAGGTGCCTTGCCTACCGTTTTTCTGTGGAAAGGTGAGTGTCCACAACGGCTAGCTAGCTGTTCTACTTGAATAATACTGAATGTTAATATTGAATCAGACAATATTGAATACTGAATGTTAATTCAGGTTGACAGTTGACATCATTTGACAGTTGACAGGGGGCTGGAAAGTGGTAATCACTTTATTCAAATTGAGGATTTAGTTTGAGGATATAAAAAAAGGAAAAAGAATTTATAAAAAAATATGAGAATAATTGTTTTAATTAAAAAAATTTAAGGTTCGAACGTCCGTTCGAAAAACCCTGACGAAGTTTGAATCACTTTATTCAAATTGAGGATTTAGTTTGAGGATATAAAAAAGAAAAAAAATATTGTTTTATTTTTTTTATTAAAAATGAAGGTTCGAACATCCGTTCGAAGAACCCTGACAAAGTTTGAATCCCAAAAACAGGCTTCAGGGACAGCCTTACCATACATATTATTTATTATTGAAATGTAACTCAAACATGTTCCCTTGTGATGTCACAGTATGATGTCATAATATAACATTCTAGAACATTTGTGATGTCACAGTATGATGTCATAATAGAACGTTCTAGAATTGTTGAATATATATAGAGTGTTCATACAACAATTCTCTCAAGATCTCATTGTGCATCTTGAGACAGGATAGATAGACTGTCTATCCTACAACACATAGACTGAAACCTGCATTTCTCAACCAAGGTGCCTTGCCTACCGTTTTGCTGTGGAAAGGTGAGTGTCCACAACGGCTAGCTAGCTGTTCTACTTGAATACTGAATGTTAATATTGAATCAGACAATATTGAATACTGAATGTTAATATCAGACCATATTGAATACTGAATATTAATTCAGGTTGACAGTTGACATCATTTGACAGTTGACAGGGGGCTGGAAAGTTGATTTAAAGGGGACATGCATTATAAATGCCTTTTTCTGTGTTTAGCATGGTTTTATAGTAATACAGGTTAGTATCAATGGGTCTGTGTCTCTAATTACCATATTGACTCATCAGTCTAGTCTCGAGTTCACAAGATCTTCCCTCACTCAACTAAACTGTTCTGATTTGACGGTTTCTGTGATGTCGACATAGCATTGATCTGCAGTAACGCCCCCTCTATGTTGTAGTGCAGTGTAACCCGACACTTCCTCAAACGGGTTTTCACAGGCAGAGAACGAGCGAGAGGGAGAGAGAGAGAGAGATAGACAGAGAGAGAGAGATAGACAGAGAGAGAGAGAGGGACGGCGGGAGGGACTGCAGAAGTGTGTGTAATGTGTGTGCGCCATCTCTCTCCCTCGTCGGGGACACACACATACACAAACTTGACTGCGTGTGTGTCGGGGACGTAGCCATAGTGTAACCCGACACTTCCTCAAACAGGGTTTGACAGGCAGAGAACTAGCGAGGAGAGGGAGGGAGAGAGAGAGATAGATAGAGAGAGAGAGAGAGAGAGAGAGAGAGAGAGAGAGAGAGAGAGAGAGAGAGAGAGAGAGAGAGAGAGAGACGGCGGGAGGGACTGCAGAAGTGTGTGTAATACTGTACTGGCCTACTGTATGAAAATACTCTGAGATGGATAGGGTCCAGCTGCAGCGCCGGAGAATCCTATCAAGGGGCAAGCCTGTGGCAGCCACGAACCTACTTTCTATAGAAGCAGCTCGGAGGTGCGGTGTTTTAAGTGAGCGTGTGTTATTGGATTGATTGATTGATTGATTGATTGATTGAACATTTTATTAATGTCCGCCTTGGCGCCTTGTTTCGGACTGGTTATGCTTTAGAGCAGGGCGATAGACCACCAGGCTGCTGGGCCAGGGGCAAATGACAGTGGCACCAGCCCTGATTCCAAACTCTAAGCATAACCGACTTCGAAAGAGGGCGACTTCGAAAGGGGGCCTAAGCATAACCAGTTCGAAACAAGGCGGACATTAATAAAATGTTCAATCAATCAATCAATCAATCAATCCAATAACACACGCTCACTTAAAACAGCGCACCTCCGAGCTGCTTCTATAGAAAGTAGGTTCGTGGCTGCCACAGGCTTGCCCCTTGAGAGGATTCTCCGGCGCAGCAGCTGGACCCTATTGCGGAGATGCGCCTATTCTACCAATCATATCCATTCTGCACCAGCAGGTGGCGATGGTTAAAATAGTGGCTACGCGAGATTAGGGAGAGGTCTTGCAGTGCAACAGTTTTCTTCTTCCCCTGTTTATGTATTTATCCATTTCCTTTAGCTTTGTAACTGCTTTCTTTGTACGCACATCTCTTTGATCCAGACACATTTATTAGCAACAATAAATTGCCCTGATTTGATCAATTGAACTCTCTATTGTCCTGTCCTATACATTACTAAATTATGTATTTTCTTTATATATATTTTTTTGTTTTGCTTCTCTTTAGGTAACATTCTCTAGAAGATAATTATATTAAATGGTCATACACACTGTCATGGTCAACACAAATTGATACAGATAGCACCCAGACCCATCTCATTAGAACTCAGCCAATAGGCAGAGAAAATTATCATTTTTCAATAGAAGTACTTTGTGTGTTGTGTCTGAGAGATCTGTATGATAACTTACCTGTAGCTTATCAAATAAATATGACCAGCACTGGCCTAGTCTTATATTAGCCTACTCTCAAGATTCAAGCCTTTCAAAGTAACAGTGCTGATCTAGGATTATTGACTGGGACCCAATAGGAATTGTAGGTTATATGGTCTGAAAGGCTAAACTGAATGTGGATCAGGGTTTGCATCAATACAGTATCTTAGACTAGGTATGATGATTTGAGATCAGTTAGATTTGAGTTATGTTAGTGAAGATAATGTTCATTGCTCACATGACATTGCCAGATCAGTAAACTTATTCATAGAAGCTTTATGAATATTGGTCCTGTGTTGCCCAATGGGCAGAGTAACATTACCCACTGGGGCAGCCACCCATGGCCTATTGTGCACTCAGGGTAAAAGTGCTCACCAAATGGGATGTTAATTACCCTATAGGCTCTCTGTTTGGAGAGGATGGATACTTACCTGTCACTTTGGACTCATAATATACATGTGTTAAAAAACCTCTCCTTTTAACACTGAGTAAATCCAGAGAATAGGCCCCATACCAAATGGTGGAAGGATGACTGCCATGTGTTGCAAATGGAGCCTACCCCATTTGCATTAACAGTTGCCTATGGCCATGACAGCTTTAAAATACAAGGCTGCCCCACTTACATTCTGCTTGTATGAACATGAAATCACCATTATTCACACCATGAGCAGAAACCATGAGCAGAAACTTGATTTATCAACCCCCATAAACACCAAGTTATATTCCTTGTACATGAGAATATGGCATTTTGTCTTAATTTTCCCGCACACTATTTGCCGTCGATTGAAATAGTTTTGTAAAACTGAGCCATTTGCCTCACATAACATAACATTTGGCTGTCGAATAGCTTGAGGGGGAAAAGAAGACCCCACATGCAGCTAGGCGAGCACGTCTCAAGCTTCTCAGCAGCAGTATTTGAAAACATTTCAAATACAAGTATTTTACAGAGGCCTGTCTGGTTGCTATGACGACCATCTATGCCTGGTGAGTCATCGCTGACGTTTTGCCAGGAGCTGCCACTCTGCTTGTTGAGTCACTCTTCTCTCTCTCTCTCTCTCTCTCTCTCTCTCTCTCTCTCTCTCTCTCTCTCTCTCTCTCTCTCTCTCTCTCTCTCTCTCTCTCTCTCTCTCTCTCTCTCTCTCTCTCTCTCTCTCTCTCTCTCTCTCTCTCTCACTCTCACCGCCCCCACTGCCATTCTGATCTGGTGTGTGAGTGGAATGAATAAGATAGCTGCTACTGCTGTTCTGCTCTACGTTAAGAAATTAAATCATAAATGAAGTGTTTTGTTGAGAGCACATTCTGCCCAGTGTTGACATACCTTTTTACACACCAAGACCTGTGTAACGAGAGGGAGAGAGAGTGTGTGTGTGTGTGTGTGTGTGTGTGTGTGTGTGTGTGTGTGTGTGTGTGTGTGTGTGTGTGTGTGTGTGTGTGTGTGTGTGTGTGTGTGTGTGTGTGTGTGTGTGTGTGTGTGTTGTGTTTGTGTGTCTGCTTGCCTGCCTTTCTGCCTATTTGACTCTATGAAGCGTACAGCAAGTCATGAGTTTCTTGTGCACTGGGGAGACTGAGAGGAGATAGCCGGGAACAAAGGTTGTGTGATGTTGATGCACTGCTGCTGGTGGGAGGCACATGCTGAGTAACTGATTAGTAAGGTAATGGAAATATGTGTCTCAAAGGGGGGGGGGGAGGGGTGTCGAGTGTGTATGTGTAGTCTGGCCAGCCTCTTGAACAGCGGAAATTATTCTCCTCTACCCCCCCCCCCCAACACACACACATACACCCTCTCCCTCTCGTTATCTCTTGCTCAGCTAGAATAGGTCAAGTTATTCGCTGTGTGTGTCTGTGTCTGTCTGTCTGTGTGTGTGTGTGTGTGTCTGTCTGCATGCATGTGTGTCTGTCTGTGTGTGTGTGTGTGTGTCTCAGCGTGTGTGTGTGTGTGTCTGTGTCTGTCTGTGTGTGTGTGTGTCTGTCTGCATGTGTGTGTGTCTGTCTGCGACGTGTGTATGTGTGTCTGTGTGTGTGTGTGTGTGTGTTTGCGTGTGTATGTGTGTGTGTGTGTGTGTGTGCGTGTGCATGTGCGTGTGTGTGTGTGTGTATGTGTGTCTGTGTCTATCTGCACGTGTGTGTGTCTGTGTCTGTCTGCGTGTGTATGTGTGTATCTGGGTGTCACTCAGGGCTGAGTTTCTGCCAATATTATGGCTCCACTTCCTGCAGGCTGGGACATGTCCCTCCATCCCTCAGGTTGCTCTGTCCTCTGGTCAGTTCCTCTCCTGCAGAATGGGATACAGCCTCTCCCCTTTTCACTCTATCTATTTTTATCTTTTTCTCTCCACCTGATTTGTTCACCCCAATTGACTCTGACCGCCTGCTTCAGTACAATCAGTACAATGACTCCATCGGTAGAGCCTTCTTTGAGTGCCCAATGCTGATTTATTTTGCACACAATCTGACACACATCCAAAAACTGTAAACCGTTTTGCACACATTCATTTAGTTTGACAGTTATTGAGAGTAAATTTTTTTCGTATTACAGTTCAATGAAATTGTAAGGTAGTATGAGACAAGGTATTGATATTCCTTCATCTACATCATTTTATGGTGCTGTAATTAACACAGCACAAGGATAAAATGCCCTTGATGATATCACTGGTGGCAATATTCAAATACATTACTCTCAATAAATGTAAAACTAAATGAATGTGTGCAAAACGAAGAAAATTGTTTTGGGATGTGTGTGAGATTATGTGCGAAATAAATCAGCTTTGCTTTTTGGTGAAGTGCCCCTTTAAGGTACACAAGTCCTATACCTTCAAACTATGTAGTTAACCCTGACACCCAGCTTTTTTTTTTTTTTTTTTACTTTTTTTTTAGCGTTTTTCTGGTCAAGCATGACCGACAGAAACAGGTTGAAATGGGATGTAGAGCAGGGGAAGACATTCTGAGAAATGACGGCGGGTCCGGGAATCGAACTCGTGTCCCCCAGATCCGTGACGAGCACGGTTTTCCCCGACGCAGAAATGGCGCCGAGATATGCGGTGAGCTACAGGAGCTCCCCCACCCAGCTTGTTTTAAAGTACAACCCTCAAATAATGGACTATACTTGTGACAAAATGTGTATAGTTTTAAGGCAAAAGGCGCTCAACCACATCTAGTACATGCCCTAACACAATAGCTCTTCAGAGTGATACCTTCCTTACTGGCCAGGTACAATTAACTTTTGATTTCTGTGAATCTGAGCTGTGCATTTATTGACACATGCAATGTTGTGTCCCAACATGAGCATGCCAACAGTATGGGAAATGCAGACGACCAATTTCCTCTCTGTGCGTTCAGTAGAAAGCTATCCGCCTGCAAGCTAGCCTAGCTTAGCACAAATTAATGAAAGTGGATACAAACCACAGAGATGAAAATGTCATTGGTATTTCATTTAATTGTTATCTATCTTGGTCCGTATCCACTTCCATTAATTTCTGCTATTCCATTAAATTGAATGGAATAGGATGGATACAAAATGGCTGTCAGAGAGTGGTTACAGCGTGGTGTTATAATATAAACTGGACTTTTGAAGAAGTCTTTATTCATCATGCAGTGACACACACATGTGATGGTGGCACACACACATGCAATTTTGTTTGGGTCGCCGATGAAATTGAGTCTCTGCACTTGACCCATCCCGTCGGCGTGTATATTTCCCCTAACGGAGTTGCACTTCCGCGTTCGGTTTGCGCAATCTGATTGGCCACTGACGTTTTTTTCAGCGCCAATCGCGTTACTCCTAACAATCGCGCCAGCAGGCTGTTACCCTAACCCTAACCCTAACCATAACCAACAAACCCTAACCCTAACCCTAACCTTAACCCCCTAACTTCGAAAGAGAGCGACTTCGAAAGAGTCGCCAACAGTTTGTTAGGAGTAACGCGATTGGCGTTGAAAAAAAACGTCAGTGGCCAATCAGATCGCGCAAACCGAACGCGGAAGTGCAACTCCGGAAGGGAAAATATACAGGGAAAATATACACGCATCCCGTCGTCCTTCCCCCCCAAGGGCAGCCGGGAGCAGATAGGGGCTGCAGCGTGGGGCCGCGCCCCAGGGACCAATCCAAGTGCTCCTGTCCGTCTTCGTCAAGGAACGCAACAGCATTAGCGATCTGTTGTTTTTCCATTGGGAATATCTTATCGGGAGGGGAAACCCTTGCGAGCACGGGGAGAACATGCAAACTCCACACAGAAGGGCCTGGGAGATACCTGGGTACCTGGCAACACAGAAACCTGGTCCCCAAGCGGGAATCGAACCCTGGACCTTGTAGCTGTGAGGCGACAGTGTTAACCACTACACCACCGTGCCACCATGTGTTATGAAATATGACGTCACATGAAAACAAAGGATTGTGTACATTGTTACCATCCCTTCCTCACTAACACAAAACTGCTCCTTTCTCGCCCTTCTGCATTCCATCATACCTCAATAGTCAATCACCTCCCTATCTGACCACATGGAGTCAACCCCCCCCTATACAGTTTCTTCCCCCTCTAATTCTTTTAGGATCTCTGTCTCTTAAACAGTACTGTATATTTGTATATCTTGTATGTAATAAATGTCTGGATGTAACAGTACTGTATGTCGTGTATGTCATAAATGTCATGATGAATTGAAAATGGGGGACCCTGATGTAAACAAGATGAAAGTCTTTCTCTGGTCTGCCTCCCCTTAACAATTGTGTGTATTGAGCCGTACTGTATTGTACCCATTCTGCAATCTGTTAATAAAATGTTCAATCAATCAATCCATATGACAAAAGTTCAAGTTTCAAGTTTGCTTTCATTTGTCACATATAAAGTACATGTACATTACAGTGAAATTGTAAGAAATTGAAAGTACCAGTATGTTTGAATGAGGTCACTTTGTAAGACTTCTTATTTGTGTCCCTGCATGGTTGTAGTGCCAGGTTTAGATCGCTTTTTACTTTTCGTTATTATTATTATTATTATTATTTATTTTACTATTTAAACGGATTAGCATTTACCTGTGAATATTTGCTGCTCAACATTGAGGCAGTACATGGGTGGAGATGAACTTGTCATGTCAGTAAGCCTGAACAAATACAGTCCTTTATGATGATTAATGATCCTGTTCTACTAGTTCCAGTGTACACCCTCCCTAACACCCTCAATTATGTAAAAGGAAATATGGTGATTTTATAGGGCTATGTAATATAATGTTTTTAAAAATAGATACAATTAACCCTTTCACTGCCACACGACAGAAGCTGCGGAGCTAATGATGCTAATGATGGAGCATCGCCGTCGGTTGTGTGATAGTAAAGGGCTAACCTTCTGTATTGTCACAGTGAAAGGGTTAACCGGCTGTCGTGTGGCAGTGAAAGGGTTAAACTTCTTAACCAACCAAGTCCCTTTATAGCTGTGTATCCAAGCCAACATGTGCTGAAGATTTCCAGAACTTCATCCAAATTATGTTCTGTAAAATGGCAAGCCTGTTGTTTTTATGCTGTACTTCACCACTCTCTTCAATGAATGAATGAATGAAAACTTTATTTAACAGATTGCAGAATGGGTACAATACAGTACGGCTCAATAACACAATTGTTAAGGGGATGCAGACCAGAGAAAGACGTTTGTCTTGTTTACATCAGGGTCCCCCATTTTCAATTCATAGTGTAAATAAATATACTCCCCTGTCGTTTCTCTTTACTCTACTCTCTCAATCCAGAAGCCAGGGCATTACATGCCCTCTGTTTACAACACTATTTACAAGTCTGCCCTTCTCTCTCTCGCCCCCCCTCTCTCTCTCTCGACCCCCCCCCTCTCCCTTCTCCTCTCTCTCGACACCCCCCCTCTCCCTTCTCCTACTCTCTCCTCTCTCTCGCCCCCCCCCTCTCTCTCTCTCTCTCTCTCTCTCTCTCTCGACCCCCCCTCTCCCTTCTCCTACTCTCTCTCTCTCTCTCTCTCTCTCTCTCTCTCTCGACACCCCCCCACTCTCCCTTCTCCTACTCTCTCTCTCTCTCTCTCGACACCCCCCCTCCCTTCTCCTACTCTCCTTTCTCTCTCTCTCTCTCGACACCCCCCCCTCTCCCTTCTCCTACTCTCCTCTCTCTCTCTCTCTCTCTCTCTCTCTCTCGACACCCCCTCTCCCTCTCCTACTCTCTCTCTCTCTCTCTCTCTCTCTCTCTCTCTCTCTCTCTCTCCCTCTCTCTCTCTCGACACCCCCCCCCTCTCCCTTCTCCTACTCTCTCCTCTCTCTCTCCTCTCTCTCTGCTTCCCGTCTCTCTGTGGTGACTTG
>NC_140168.1:21397041-21462704 GCF_963971535.1 Notolepis coatsorum | reverse complement strand
GGTCGGTGCTGGAGCGTTTCGAACGAGATCAGCTGATCACCACCGTTCTAGAACCGCATCAATGAACGTCTGTGTCGGAGGGAATAAAAATGAGAGGCGGAAAAGCATAGAAAAGCCTACGTAGTTTTTGACCCACTACGACAGGATATCCTCTAGTGTACAACACGGGACAAGTTAGTTAGTAGCTACCGGTAATATATATATATATATATATATATATATATATATATATATATATATATATATATATATATATATATATATATATATATATATATATAAAAAAATGCACTAAGCTCATTCTAATGCATTGTATATATTGTACATATCTTGCAGTCATGTATATTATATTATTAGATATTTTACTCTTGTTGTTTATATTATCTATATATTTGTTTTGAAATGTTTTAAATTAGTACACTCATTTGAGTAGTGGAAAAGGGGTAGGATTAAATAAGTATACTTCTTCCAACTCCTTTTTGAACATGTAAATTGAGTTATGTTTTGCTTTTGTTTAGTTATTTATTTTGTTTGAGTTATGTTTTGATTTTGTTTAGCTATTTATTTTGTTTGTATTCGTTTACATGTTTGAAGTGAAAGATTAAAAATCAAATCTATGTATTTTTTTTTATAAACACAGTGGAAATGAGGGGAAACGTATAATTATCAACTGTTAGTTATTACTAGTTATACTATAGTTACAATTCAACTGGATCTAAAAATAAATACAGAAAAATAAGTTAAAGAAAATCTAACATAATATTTCCAGTTCATAAATTTTTTGTCCTTTGACTTTGACTAGTTATGACTAGTTACACTAGTTCCAATTCAACTGGATCTAAAAATAAATGCAGAAAAATAAGTTAAAGAAAATCTAACATAATATTTCCAGTTCATACGACGTGATGACGTTTTTTGTCTTTTGACTTTGACTATAGTTATGACTAGTTACACTAGTTCCAATTCAACTGGATCTAAAAAATAAATACAGAAAAAAATAAGTTAATGAAAATCGAACATAATATTTCCAGTTCATACTGACGTCACGTGATGACGTTTTTTTCTCTCGCTGGAATGTGTGTGATTTGCGGGTTCGATTCGGGAGGAGGGCCGCGCGGAGGAGCCGGGGAGAGGAGCGGGGCCTAGACTAGTCGCCACCCCTAGTATAAAAACTCAAACCCTCGCATTCACTCTTCCTCTTTCTGTTACCTGGTGTAGGGGGTAGCAGCTGCCGCACGGCGAACTTCAACTTAGTAACACCGGTAAGTGCGCCGATCTCTTAGAATAATAATAATAATAAGAACGCTGAAAGTGGTTATGTCAAGTCGACACAAGTCTAATGCGAGTTTGACTTAATAACGATCCTTATTATAACGTTTTCCGTTTCAATCGTTATTTCAATGATGTAATACTAAACTAGTAAAAGTTAACCTGTAGATTTGGCCTATTAGTTGCGCTTTGTTTTGTTTTTTGATCATCGTCTTGGATCGACTTATCGATGGTAGTTACAGTGATGGGTTTGTGAGATGTTGGAAGTTTTGTGTTTTTTTTTATTGTTGGAACTTGAAGGGAAATCTTGCTAAAATGGGGGAGGGGATGATGAACAAAGAGGGTCTTCCCGAGCAGCACTTCTTCTTAGTGATGCTCAACAGGAATGCCCATGTCGTAATATTTTTTAAACAACTGGCCACAGATGCCCAGACGACAGGTGTTAGAGAGAAATGTGGCTCTGAATATTTGGAAATCTTGCCTGTAACTTTACACGACGTGGCCCTGGCTGGAAGTATAACACGTGTCGCGGCCTGAGACTGAGGCCTACTGGAGACTAGGATCCACTGGATCACTATTCTTGAATGATGGTATCTTTTGAGACCACTCCTCGTTAAGGAATCCACTAATAAACTACACTGACTAACCGTTTACGTTCTAAACTCGGGACATATTTTACGCACAGTTGGCCAAACTCGGACATATTTTTACGCAGGTTTTACTGGCACAGCTGGCTGGGGATCATGTCGTCTAGTCGTGTCTTTTTGTGTTACTGTTTACGTTAGCTTGGCTAGTTAGGCGCCACAATGTGAAACTGGTATAAGATGATGTCCCTAACTGAATTGTGAAATGTTTTATGTTTCAGAAACTTAAGTCCTAAGCAAACATGGGGAAGGAAAAGATGCACATCAACATCGTGGTCATCGGCCATGTCGACTCCGGCAAGTCGACCACCACCGGCCACTTGATCTACAAGTGCGGAGGCATCGACAAGAGAACCATCGAGAAGTTCGAGAAGGAAGCCGCCGAGGTGAGGAGGATTATTGTTGTTATTTTTAAGATTTGCTTGGCAGTCTTGTTGTAAAGTTTCACTACAACACTTGTGGATTAAAGATGGCGTCGCCTACATGCCTTTCTTCAATTCGCCTGGCCGGCACCAGGGTGTGGAGACCTAACGAGGACGCGCAAGTGGGGCGGGGCGTGTGTGCAAAAGCAGTGCATTGCTAATGACTATGCACTTTGTTCAATGGAGGCCCTATATGAAGTTTTAGTTTTACATTATTAAATCTTGACAATTGATATAACGTCTGTGAAGTGTGTTACTGTGGATCTCCCACCAGAACTGAAAGGGATGAACCATAGCTTTTCAAAGAACTTTTGACTTCTAATTTTATCAGTCTTGTGTAAATTTGAATGAATAAAAAAACTAGGACTAACTTGATGATCTGGATTTTTCATTAGATGGGCAAGGGCTCCTTCAAGTACGCCTGGGTGCTGGACAAGCTGAAGGCAGAGCGTGAGCGTGGTATCACCATTGACATCGCTCTGTGGAAGTTTGAGACTGGCAAATACTACGTCACCATCATTGATGCCCCCGGACACAGGGACTTCATCAAGAACATGATCACTGGTACCTCTCAGGTAAAGACTGAATGATATTCACTTCAGTCACACAAATATTAAAAGGGAACTATGCCCAATTTATTAATTCAACTGTGTTGGTTCTTTGGTCTAAGACTACCCAAGACTATTTGAAAACAAACTCTTCTCTTAATCCAAAACTAGAGTGCTAAAACTCAATGTTGTCGTCTAGTATAAAGTCGAGCTGCTCCATAGACAATGAATTGGGAGATGTTATAGATGAGGCTGAACATCGGTGGGTCCACAAGAGTCTCCCATTTCATTGTCTGGAGCAACTCTAACTTGATACCCGATAAGGTCACACGTTGGTAGATATCATTTCTAGCGTGTTCACAAATGTGTTTACCTTTGCCATGGAAATCTTCCCCATTCCCCATTTTAATGTTTTCTAATTATGAAATGTACCTTCACAGGCTGACTGCGCTGTGCTGATTGTCGCTGGTGGTGTGGGTGAGTTCGAGGCTGGCATCTCCAAGAATGGTCAGACCCGCGAGCACGCTCTTCTGGCCTTCACTCTGGGAGTCAAGCAGCTCATCGTCGGCGTCAACAAGATGGACTCCACCGAGCCCCCATTCAGCCAGAAGCGTTTTGACGAGATCACCAAGGAAGTCAGCACCTACATCAAGAAGATCGGCTACAACCCCGCCACCGTGCCCTTTGTGCCCATCTCTGGATGGCACGGAGACAACATGCTGGAGGCTAGTCCCAACGTGAGTGGCCTACTCATAAACACTGCCAGACCCACGTAGGAATATGCTACAAGACTGGATGTTGACTAGGATAATTATGCTAGCCCATACAAATTCTAAATGCAGCTTGACTACTGCTTTTCATCATAAAGCTTAATGCATATCAGTGCGTCACAATGCATTGAGGCGGTCCATAGTGACTCCCAAATTAATATTTAATTTCTTAATTACCTGTGTAAAGATGACTTTTTATATATGTAAACATGGTTGTGTAGTCTGAGATCATGCCACACCTCTTTGTCTAAACACTGACCTCTCATTGTGTTTCATCCCTCTTTATTGCAGATGACCTGGTTCAAGGGCTGGAAGGTTGAGCGTAAGGAGGGCAATGGCGCAGGAGTCACCCTGCTCGAGTCCCTGGATGCTATCCTGCCCCCCTCCCGCCCCACTGACAAGGCTCTCCGTCTGCCCCTCCAGGATGTCTACAAAATCGGCGGTAAGACTGACTAATGTTGTCTCATCATACTAGACAATTTGTACAAATGGATTTGATTTTCCAGCGTTCATGTTAATGCATGCCAGTGACTCAAAAAAAATCTCATTGTTCAGGTATTGGAACTGTACCCGTCGGTCGTGTGGAGACTGGTATCCTGAAGCCCGGCATGGTCGTCACCTTCGCCCCCGCCAACGTGACCACTGAGGTCAAGTCCGTGGAGATGCACCACGAGTCCCTGCCAGAGGCCACTCCCGGCGACAACGTTGGCTTCAACGTCAAGAACGTGTCCGTCAAGGAGATCCGTCGTGGCAACGTGGCTGGAGACAGCAAGAACGATCCCCCCATGCAAGCGGACACCTTCACCGCCCAGGTTAGTAATCAAACTAATGCAGATGATTTAGTTTCAGGGGTTTTGTAGATATCGCAATTGCCTTACAAATCTCTTTCTCTCAGGTGATCGTGCTGAACCACCCCGGCCAGATCTCTCAGGGCTACGCCCCCGTGCTGGATTGCCACACCGCTCACATCGCCTGCAAGTTCACTGAGCTGAAGGAGAAGATTGACCGTCGTTCTGGCAAGAAACTTGAGGACAACCCCAAGGCCCTGAAGTCCGGAGACGCCGCTATCATCGTCATGACCCCAGGAAAGCCCATGTGTGTGGAGAGCTTCTCAGAATATCCTCCCCTTGGTAAGTTTACGTTCATCTCTAAAAAACATTGACCTTTTAGTAGTGGCTGCTTATAGCCAAGCGGTGTCCCCTTGACTTAACTGGTTACTCTTTCCTCCTCCCAGGTCGTTTCGCCGTGCGTGACATGAGGCAGACCGTGGCCGTCGGTGTCATCAAGGCCGTCGACAAGAAGTTGGCTAGCTCCGGCAAGGTGACCAAGTCGGCACAGAAGGCCGCCGTCACTAAAAAGTGAATTCTCTTCGCCAAGGCTGCCCCTCGGGTCAGCGGGACTGCAGCCCACCACCCTGCAGAAGAATCTCGGATCGTCCTGAGCTATTTACAAAAAGACTTGTTAATGCTGATAAAAGCCCACCGCAAAAGTTTTCGCAGGAAAGGAACCCGACAAGGATAATACTTGGTGGCACGGTCTCTCAATCAACAGACGAAGACGACGCCTCTTTTAAGTTAAATAATTTTTGAGTTGGAAATGGTTTAGAACTTTACCTTGATGCTGATGCCACAATAATTTGGAAAGAAAGCTGCTCTGGTAACTAATAAAAGTCTTTGAAAAAGTATCTTTGACCGAGCAAGTCATTTGCTTATTGTATCGTAATGGCAGACTAAGCTTACTGCATGTCTGGTGTCTTGCAGCTGTTTTTAACCACATGTTATCTGTGCTCAGTGATGTGCTCCTTCTAGCCAATCGCCTTGGTGAAGTTAGGGTGTTGCAGCCAATAGCATCCTTATTCCTGGCTGACAGCAGAGCACCAGAATGTACAGCCCTCCCTCTGCTCTCCTCAGCCCAGTATATAAACTCATGTCGGATCATATTCTGTCCTTTTTTTCACCGGTTTAATAAGGGGACATTGTAGCTGTTTGGCCACAGGTTAGTTAAGTATGAGCATTTCTATGGTTCTTTATTTTCATGGTCGTCTCTGTCCTGCTTGATGGTGAAATATTGATGCTAGTTATGCTAAAGAGGAATGTGTTCTATGAGCTTGGTATGGTGCCAATTAAATTATATTGTGCATTGTAATTGCTCATTCATTTCTGTATTTTCATTCATTTTGGAAGTGCGATTGTGCCTAATCACAGTAGGCAAAGCCTAGTTGGATGACGTTTGCCTTCGATCATTGCAAAGATCCCCTTTGAAACGTTTGAGCCAAAGTCAAAGGGACATGGGTGTGTTTTCTACGGTTATATAATTCCAAACGGAATTGTGGTTATATTGGTCCCAAGATCTCAAACTCGTTATGGATTATCACTGCTACTGTAAATGCCATAAGGGGCCTTTTTTTCTCTTTTTGGTTGCTTGCTTGCAGCTCAGACAAATAGCTTCTATTGCATGAACGCGCACAGTCATAGAGCGCGTGTCTGCAGCAGACAACATGGCGGCGCTGCATTGCCTCACTCAACATGGACGCCGGTAACGACCACATGGCGCATGAGTCAGCTTCCCACGGTTCCTCCCGCATAGACGTGCATTAATGTGATCCAAATGCTGTCATCGCAACAGCCATGATATTCAAACTAAACATGTCACTGTTTGAAACTATTGGGTTTTTGCTTCACCAGTAAAACATGGGAAAGGAAAAGATCCACATCAACATCGTGGTCATTGGCCATGTCGACTCCGGCAAGTCCACCACCACCGGCCACTTGATCTACAAGTGCGGAGGCATCGACAAGAGAACCATCGAGAAGTTCGAGAAGGAAGCCGCTGAGGTTGGTTTGGGACCCATATGGATCTGTGGCTATTTTAAAACTCATCTATGGATATTCAAACGCTTACGGATTATGTTAACGAAGGCATCAAGTGTCAACCCCAATGTGTGAACAAAAGTGTCTGATTGCTTTGACAACAGCGTCACCCGCTGGGGGAAAACGCGAACTACCACTAGTCGGCTGTTGCAATATTTCATAATTCGCTGCGCATTTCAATTCAAAGCCCAAAAACGACGTTACAATCAAAAGGCGAAAAAAAATTAAGATCGATTGAAACGTCCTAGACCCTATAGTATTCGCTGCCAGAAATGCTGACATGTATGTAGACTACGAAATGTAATGAAATGGTTACACGATAAAGAAAATGTAAAAGATAACATGGGCTACAACCTGGTAAACATGTTAATATGAAGGCCTCCAAGGTTTGGGGGAAAACTTAAAATATAGTAGGGTGCAATATTTGGCATATTAAAGCAACGGTATTTGAGCTCGAGATCAAACGAATAGCCTCATAAGATGACAAATTAAAATCCCAGTGTTTCCCATACATAGATTTATTTCTGTGCTCGCCACAACATCAGATGGACCCACGACAAATAGAAGTCCCAAAACGGACACAATAACAACAGTATTGCTTCTTGTGGTATGTATAGTCTTTTCCACCGCTGAATGTGTTTATCTAACGCACACCGGCCAGCCACCACCACAAATAACTACAGACCAATGGGAAACACTAATACATTGTATTTCTCTTTGTGTTGCTGCTTAATAAGCAAAACATGTTTGTAGCCTATAAAGGAGGAAGAATTCCACATTGGTGGCAGAAATGTATATTAGAAGACATTTCTGTCTCAGGAACATAATGAACAGGCAATAGTGCAACATGCAATTTATTATTTATATGCTGTAGGAAATAAGATTAAAAAAAATAAGATTTTTACTGTATGTATCCCCCCAACAGAACTGAGGAAAACGAAAGATTAACCATAGATTTTCAAAGAACGTTTGACTTCTAATTGTATCAAAGTCTTGTGTAAATTGGAATGATTAAAACAAGGACTGTAACTTGATGATCTGGATTTTCCATTAGATGGGCAAGGGCTCCTTCAAGTACGCCTGGGTGCTGGACAAGCTGAAGGCAGAGCGTGAGCGTGGTATCACCATTGACATCGCTCTGTGGAAGTTTGAGACTGGCAGATACTACGTCACCATCATTGATGCCCCCGGACACAGGGACTTCATCAAGAACATGATCACTGGTACCTCTCAGGTAAAGACTGAATGGCTGTGTCTGAAATCCCTCAGTACCTACACAAACGGGACAGAAGTTACTACTACCTACACTATATGCTTTTAGAACCTACTGTTCAGGGATGTTAGGTTTTTGTCCTGGCCCATGTCATGGAAATAAAAATCACATTGCATGTTATTAGTGTCAATAGTAGCAACATGCAGCATGTAACTTGTTTGGTCGTTGCATCATTTGTGATGAACAGACTAAAGTAAACGGTTAATCTACCTACTTGAAAGGCACATCATCCACATGGGGGTATATAGTGGCCACTTCTGTTGTTTTGGTTGTAGAGTATGTTAGTGAAGTCACATTAGTGAAGTAATTTTTGGGAGTAAAGTATGAATCCACTTCCCGAAAGTAACCAAATAATAGTTACTCAATAAAACCCCAAAAGACAGTAGACATCCAAGATTACTGAAGGGGTTGCCAAAAAAATGGCTACTCAACCATCAAAAAGTTCGGACTACTGAACCTCCATACTGAAAAGACCGTATGGTGGGGATTTTCAGACACAGCAATTGATTAGCATCAATCATATCTGTTAATGTAATGTTAATGTACGTGAATGCTAATATGCAATGTACCTTCTTCACAGGCTGACTGCGCTGTGCTGATTGTCGCTGGTGGTGTGGGTGAGTTCGAGGCTGGCATCTCTAAGAATGGTCAGACCCGCGAGCACGCTCTCCTGGCCTACACTCTGGGAGTCAAGCAGCTCATCGTCGGCGTCAACAAGATGGACTCCACCGAACCCCCATACAGCCAGAAGCGTTTTGAGGAGATCACCAAGGAAGTCAGCACCTACATCAAGAAGATCGGCTACAACCCTGCCACCGTGGCCTTTGTGCCCATCTCTGGATGGCACGGAGACAACATGCTGGAGGCTAGTCCCCATGTGAGTAGCCTACTCATTCTAAACACGGCCTAAGACCCGTGTAGGAATATGCTGCCTGGGTGGACACGACAGGATGTTGAAAAAGAGCAGCTTGACCACTGCTTTTCATCATAAAGCAGCTTAATGCATATCAGTACGCCACAAAGCATAATGCATAGAGGTGGTGCTCCTTTTTTTGGTTGATGTTGGAGATGTGTATATTCTGAGATCATGGCTGTGCATCATGCCGCACATTTCTCTTTGCCTAAACACTGACCTCTCTTTGTATTTTACCCCTCTTTATTGCAGATGACCTGGTTCAAGGGCTGGAAGGTTGAGCGTAAGGAGGGCACTGCCACTGGTGTGACCCTACTGGAGGGCCTCGACTCCATCCTTCCCCCCAGCCGCCCCACCGGCAAGCCCCTGCGTCTGCCCCTGCAGGACGTCTACAAGATTGGTGGTAAGGAACGTTTGCCGTCTGGGTGGTGCAATTTCCATTACATGAGTAATAATAACTCATCTCCAGATCTCCTTGTATCCGTTTCATCTCACTTTCACTCCCTTACAGTTTGGTATTGTGGTGTTCGTGTAAAAAAAAATTGGGGTCGCTACCATGACCATCTAGGTAGGGGTAGGGACAGGCATGCGTTCTTCATGGGACGGGGTTGCACTCCGTACTCAGATATGGACTCGCTATTTGCATATCAATAGCGCCGGTCGTCAGGTGTGTTAAAATACGTTCTCAGATACATTCACACCTAACTTGTTGTGAATGACATGTGTTACATTCCATTCGTAGAGGCAATTAGGCGCTGTCTTTAGTCTGTGCTCAAGCGAGGGGACATTAAATGCACATTCGCGGGAGCGCGCACACGCGCTGGGAGCGCACGTGCACGTGGCGCCATTAGGTGCGTGCAACCCCAGATGATTTCAATAACGCACCACTGGGTAGGGACCATACAATTATGCCATGTACCACTGGTATCATGATTTAAATTGGATTATACCATAGTGTTATTTAAGGACAACATTTGTACTGTGGTGATCCAAAACTTTTACCATGGCTGTACCATGGTGAATTATTCACACAATGACTGTTCCATGGTGGTACATTATTTATACAATGACTGTACCATGGTGGTACATTATTTATACAATGGCTGTACCATTGTCAATAATTCATACAATGGCTGTACCATGGTACATTATTTATACAATGGCTGGTACCATGGGTAAGCTGAAAAAACGACCATGATACTTTTTCGTACAGGATGTTCCATTCCTGTCATTGGACCAGGAGGGGCAAGCTTTTCAGTGGCCCGCAAGGTCATTTATCGTATCACTGAACATTTCCAAAACCATATTTGATTTGAACCCTCTGAAGGGTTGGAGGCTCTCGCCAGCTCGCTTTTAAGGCTAGCTAAGTTACAGGGAAAGTTGTACCTGTAAATCTGAGACTGCAATTACAAAAAATACATTAAAACTGGACTTTGAAGAGCGGACAGGTAGCGCAGCGGACTAAGCGCCTGCCTACCACCGCAGATACACTAGTATCGAATCCAGCTGTCAGCGGTACCTCCGGCTTGGTCGGTCGTCCATACTAACACGATTGGCAGTGTTAGTGGGTGGGAAGCCGGTGGGGTGTGTATCCTGGTCGTTGTAAACAGCGACTCCTACAGGTCGGTCGGGGCGCCTGCTCAGCGAGGAAGGGAACTGGGGGAAGTAGTGTGAGCCTCCCACACGTTACGCTCCCCCAGTGAGAGTCCTCGATGTCAGGTGAAAAGAAGCATCTGGCTGACTCCACATGTATCGGAGGGGACATGTGATAGTATCTATCAACCCTCCCTAGACCGGCAAGTGGGGGGCAAATGTGCGCAACGACCAGGAAGGGAATTGGCATAACGACTAAAATTGGGATGGGAGAAAATACAGAAAAAAGGCGGGAGAAAAAAGTAGATAAAAAAAAAACTGGACTTTGAAGAAGTCTTTATTCATTGCACACATTGACAATGTCGTTATGCAGTGACACACACACACATGCGATGGGCGGCACACACAGATACACACACATGCTTTTTTTTCTTTTTGGGTCGCTGATGAAATGTTCCTCTCTGCGTTAGACCCATCCCGTCGTCCTTCCCCCCAAGGGCAGCCGGGAGCAGACATGGGCGCGCCCGGGGACCAAAAGTGCTCCTGTCCGTCTTCGTCAGGGACGCAACAGCGTTAGCGATCTGTTCTGCATGTTTTTCCATTGGGTTTATCTTATCGGGAGGGGAAACCCTTGTGAGCACGGGGAGAACATGCACACTCCACACAGAAAGGCCAGGGAGATATCCCACCTGGGTAACTGGCAACGCGGCAACCTGGTCCCCAAGCGGGAATCGAACCCTGGACCTTCTAGTTGTGAGGCGACAGTGTTAACCACTACACCACGTGCCGCTTAATACCATACATTATGTCCCTCCTGCGAATACAGTTGGGTATCCCTGGTCTATCCCTTGCGGGGCCAAGGCTGAGAGAATAGTCAAAGACTCTAGCCACCCAAACTGCTTCTTTGCACTGCTGCGGTCAGGCAAGCGCTTACCGGAGTCTCATGGCCAGTACAGAGAGACTCAAAAGGAGCTTCTATTCCAAGGCCATCAGGATGCTCAATGACTATGCAACACTAACTCACCCATTCTACATTCATTGCACACACATCCACATGCACACACTCACTTTAAACATTCACTTTAGACACTTATTTATTACAAAATTATTTGCACTACATCTCTACCTCGTTTTTGCATTTTTTTGTAGTTTATTTTGTACTTTAGTTTTGTATATTGTATATTTTGTATAGTGTTTGGTCTTTATTCTTTTGACTTTTGTTACTGTATGAAGCACAATCTCAGGAGGCTCATACAGAACCAAGCATTTCACTGTAATTTTCACTGTGTACCTTATATGTGACAAATAAAACAAAGCTTGAAACTTGAACTACAACTGTCACACTGTAAAAACACAGACAACTCTATCAACTGACTTGGGATCTGTACGCTGAAATGAGGTTCGCATGTCATTCGCTGTTCTCTCTCAGGTATTGGCACTGTCCCCGTCGGCCGTGTGGAGACTGGTATCCTGAAGGCCGGTATGGTCGTCACCTTCGCCCCCGCTAATGTGACCACTGAGGTCAAGTCCGTGGAGATGCACCACGAGACCCTGACCGAGGCCACTCCCGGCGACAACGTTGGCTTCAACGTCAAGAACGTGTCCGTCAAGGAGATCCGTCGTGGCAACGTGGCTGGAGACAGCAAGAACGATCCCCCCATACAGGCGGACAACTTCACCGCCCAGGTGAGCTCCAGCAATGAAAGGAAAAAGGAGGAATGATATACAGTAAGAGGGTTTGGGTTTTCATCGCTACAGTCGGATCTTCGGTCGCTTTTTCCTACCTCAGTCATTATTGGTTCATGTGTACATTATGTATTGTATATACTTGCACAGGTCACACATTTTCATGTGATCATTTACCCCGACCGCCAAGAACCTTGGTGTAGTCCTTGACAACCGGCTGAACTTCTCCGCTCACATCGCCGCAACAAACAGAACCTGCCGATTCCTCCTGAGCAACGTCAGAAGGATCCGCCCCCTTCCTGACAAAAGAAGCCACTCAACTCCTCGTCTAATCAAAGGTCATATCTCGCCTCGACTACTGCAATGCACTGTCTACTGACCACCGCCACCAAGCCACTTCAATTCATTCAGAACGCAGCAGCCGTCTGATCTCCAACCTACCAAAGTCAGCCCATGTTACCCCACTTCTTAGAGAGCTGCACTAACGAAGGGAACGGCTCCCGCCTACCTCTGGTCAATGGTCTCTAACTACACACCCTCAAGACTCCTCTGCTCTACATCTTCTGGCCGCCTCAGACTCACTCCTATCCGAGCTCCGGAGGAAACAAACTTTCACAGAAAATGAAAGAGAAAAAAACCCACAAATCTTCTTACTGTCTTTCTACTATCATGCACTCTTCCACTTGAATCCAGGTTGACCTACTTATTACTATATGCTGTTTTGTGGCTAGTATTCACTCCAAGCCTTTTGATTTTCATTATTAGATGCAAATCACCCCGTAGACCTGCAGTATTATTCACTCACTCACTCACTCACTCACTCACTCACTCACTCACTTACTCTTTAGCTCAGTCTCAATTTGAGCACTAATTACTCCCTCTTCATTTTGACTGACACTCCATTTGACCACACAAATTGAGTGTTGGGGCCAAATTGGAACATACCAATTCCCCCACCAATTACCCACTCTTGCCCCCAGTGGCGGTTCACAGGCATGGCACTTTGTCTTATGTTTGGAGAATCTGCCTGCATGCTTCTAGGACACGATGTGTGTCCTTGTTTAACCCATGCCTTAGCACAAGTGCCACACCCCTTCCGGGAAATTAGGTCTAGATTGCCACCGCTTTAATCAATGGGAGGACGGGGTTATTTGCGAATGCTTAAACTATATCTTAAATTATGGCTATGGGTCTAATACACCCGTCGCTTATCAATGACTTGCTTGCAGTCAACATGTACGAAGCGGATTGTTTTTTCATCTGTACATTTCCGTTTTATACCGTTTTGAATACGAGTATAGTTTTGGAGATTTCTAGTAATTCCAGAGAAAGACACGATAATAGCCCTTTAGTGGAATACACAAAACACGTTGTCATTTTTCGGCTGATTTATGAATAGTTTTCAAATAAACGCTAGATTATCGATAGTATTGTGTCCTCATGCACGAAGAGAAGCGGGGTCTGAAAAATCACTTCTCCGTACTTTGGTCGGCGCGAACCTCACACACACACACACACACACACGCTCCGATGGCGGAGAAAGGAACATCTGATTACCCCAAGATTCGTAACATAAAGGCATTACCTCACATCTGATGTCATGCAAAACGATTAATCCAATTCCTGTTCGCCATTCCAAATATCGATCGCGTCCATTGATCCAACGTTATAGTCCAAAACACATAATCCACGATGCTCCCAGTCCCCCCAGTCAATGCAATAGTATCCAGCTGCATGCCCGAGAAGTAAAACCTGGACCGGATTTATTTTTTTGATGCACAGTCCCAGCCAATCCATTCCAATGATGTGCAATACCATCCGGGAGACGATAGGCGGAGGTATTTGCCCTTTGCGAGCTCAGACCCATTCCCAATGATAACGTCAGGCTGGATGGATGAAAAATCTATGGATATCGCTAATAAAAGAAATAACGATTAAAACCCGACTATACTCGTGATTGGCACTCAAGCGATGGCGAGTTAACTCGACTATACTCGTGGTTGGCACTGAATGGGTTAAAGGAGCAATAGGTGGCCTGTGATTTTGGGCAGAACTTAGAAATATTTTTAAATCATTAAAGGGGAACTATCTTATAAATGGCCTTTTTGAGTGTTTAGCATTGTTTCCTAGCTATGTGAACTTATATTAATATGATCTATGTCTCAAAATTCTCATATTGGTGCATTCTTCCAATTCTCCTCTCACAATATTCACCCTCACTGAACTGAGTCATTTGAAAATGTGCCCTATATGTGATGTCATAAAGACACCGCTGCATGTTAATGTTCAGGCGGGCCGTATAGCGCAGTGGTTTAGGAGCCCAGGCTCAAAACAGCTCGAGATCTTGAGGTAGAAAAATGCTGTTTTTGAGGACTTGATTAGAAATACAAAACAATGAATAAAAAAAATATATATATTACAGAGGTGTTCCATAGACTCACAGGAATTGTGTAAAAGTGCCCAAATAGTGAAAGAAATAGTAAAATAGTTCCCCTTTAAACCGAATTCGACAACGCCCTCCCCAACCAGAACGCATCGGGATGCCTCCAAAGCCATGCCCCCACTAGGTAGCTAGCAGGCAGCTATGTGTTAGCAGCAGGCCTTTGTGTTATGCGCATGACAGTTGCACACATGTCACTGGAGGGTTTGATAGACAGCTCGCTTGTTCCAATCATTTGACTTGGTTGTTCGTTTGATGGGACGACATATTTCTTTCATTTCATTGTCAAACGTCTTGCTTTTTTTAGTACTATCAATTTAAGATAGTCAAGATATAATAAGAAATCTAAAATGTTGCCAAAAAACCGCGGCCGCCTATTGATCCTTTAACTTGCTTCTCTCCCTCTCCTCTCCTGTTTCCCTCCCTCCCTCTCCTCTCCTGTCTCCCTCCCTCTCCTCTCCCGTCTCCCTCTCCTGTCTCCCTCCCTCTCCTCTCCCTCCTCCCTCCCTCCCTCCCTCCCTCCCTCTCCCTCGTCGCAGGTGATCATCCTGAACCACCCCGGCCAGATCTCTCAGGGCTACGCCCCCGTGCTGGATTGCCACACCGCTCACATCGCCTGCAAGTTCAGCGAGCTCAAGGAGAAGATCGACCGTCGTTCTGGCAAGAAGCTTGAGGACAACCCCAAGGCCCTGAAGTCCGGAGACGCCGCCATCATCACCATGGTGCCAGGGAAGCCCATGTGTGTGGAGAGCTTCTCAGAATATCCTCCCCTGGGTGAGTTACACCACCATCGCCCGCTTTGCACGTCGAGAGGAAGACGGTTCCTGGAATTCAGACTCCAGGAACTATCCGGTCTTTCACTTTCATTTCCAAATATACTCACACAGGTTGACAGTATTCTGTATTAGTAGTACACGCCTTGGGGTGGACCCACACCAAAATATTTACAATGTTTAGCCCCAATTAGGCCGTCCCGCACAGATATAGGGGATTCGTGGGGAAAACACCACATCGCCCCCCGCCCCCTGGAGTTCCACCCTATTGAACATAATTGTCTGCAAGGGTGAAGTTGGTACTTAATTAGTTGATGGAATCATGTAAGTCAACAGACACTTCCGTCTATAGTCGTTACCAAAACGAGTCCACCATAAATACATAAATACGACGGTGTGCTAAATCCAGGTGAGCGTGAAGTAAGACACCTCGCTCTCCTCGACTCCTCTATTGGGGCCCTTCGCGCTTTCCCCTACTTCTCACAAACGCACACCACAAATAGCGAGGTGAATGGAAATCATTTTGTGAGGCGACTCATTCTCCCCCCCCCTCCCTCCCCCCCCACCAGGACGCTTCGCCGTGCGTGACATGAGGCAGACCGTGGCCGTCGGCGTCATCAAGGCCGTCGACAAGAAGCTGCCCGGCAGCGGCAAGGTGACCAAGTCGGCGCAGAAGGCCCAGAAGGTTAAATGAATTGTTGTGCAGGACGCCGAGCAAAAAGACGCGTTGTCATGGTCGCAGCGGTCCACCACGCCTCCTCCTCCTCGCCCCTCCCCCACCCACCCTGCACCATCTTCTTCTCTGAGGCAGAGTTCTCTACTTAAGGACTGGCTTATGCTGATAAACACCCACCGCAAAAGTTTTCGCAGGAAACGAAGGCTCATGTTTCAACAACAATCTGCTTTAGGAAAAATTATGATGATGATGATGATACCAAACAAATAAAAACTTTAATCATGGATTGCCAAATGAAAAAGCTTAGTTGTCATTGTGTTTTGTTGAATATGTTTGGAATATATATATATGATTAATTCATTAATTAAACAAATATTGTTTAATCAACATTCTGATGTGATTCTGAGTGTTACTTTCCTGATCAATTGTATTTTGGTAGCTGCATTCTGAGATGTTTTTGGTATTGAATATACAGTATATTAAAAAAGAATGTTCAAACTGAAGATAATTCTCCAGAATATCAAAGATGTTTCACCCCCATTTCCACAAGTCCTATTCCGGAATTGATTACTTCCTGATTAACTCAATACTTAACTTAATACCAAATATCTGTCAATACAAAATATCACATTTTAATCTCTGAATATAGTCCAGTCATTCAACCTTTCCTTGTCGAAACGAAATGATTGCTGCTGCTTCAACGGCGATCTACTTGCTGACCAAGTGTTCAGCAACAGCATTTGCAAAATGAACTAAATGAGTTTCAAAATGCCACAAAAGATGATGGTCGCAGTCCTCGACATTTTTGTATCTATTCGAATGGACAGACAGTGCTCTTTTCCTTTTTCATGTATCATACCGATGGTAAAGCCTCAGTGTAATACATAATAGAGTCTCTGCCATTAGGAATCCACGATGTTTGAAGTGCTACACCGAGCGTTACACCTCCAAGGCGAACGCCGGCTGATTCCATAGACATGTCTGAACAATAATGAATCTGGCTGAGAGTGAATTGGAGCAGAATTCACTATTGAGGACTTAAATCATTCCCGTCAGGTAAAACAGCAGGCCCAGACAGGTTTATTGGTGAACACTATGAAGACAAACTCTTAACATAAAAAAATACTTCAGGATGCACCTTTGACAACCTAAGCAAAGCTTAAATATGATGCTATGTTAATACCTGCTTGTATTGAATATGTATGTAGTTTGATATTTATTTATCTCGAACATTTCAACCATAAAACAAACACAAATTTGTAATAACAAAAACTAAATAAAATAAAATACAATAATCAGCATAGCTCAAGACAATGGTTTTGTTCGAGAAGGGACAATGAAGCAAAGCTTATCTGGTCTGGCCCCTTCCTTACAATATCATATTAATATGTAACTAATAAGTTATCTATCGATATAAAAAAATTAATACCGGTATACCTATCCACTACAGCAAAATATAAATAAATTATTACAAAATTATTCAAGCTCTAACTTATACTTGTCCAAGAATTACCTATCTGCATTTAAACATTTCAATAGTATTACTTATTTGTATTGCTACAAGGCCATTCCAAATAGATACCCCACAAACTGAGATGCACTTGCTTTTGAGAGTTGTACGGACAATAGGTTGTTTTAAATTCATTTTCCCTCTTAGATTATAACCCCCATCTCTGCCCATGAAAATTGTTTATATGTTGCCAGGGACTATATTTTGTGTTACTTTAAACATGAATTGTGCAGTTTTGAATTTAACCAAATCTTAAAATTTCAGAGTTTGACTTTTAACAAATAAACAATTGGTATGATTTCTATGACCAGCATGGTGTACAATCCTTATAGCTATTTTTGCAGTGTGCATATCTTTTGTTGGTTGGTTTTTTAGTTATGTGTATATAGGCATCTGTGTGTGTGTGTGTGTGTGTACATAATATGTGCATGCATTTGTACATGCATGCATATGTTTATATATATAAATACTACTAATAATATAAATATATAATTAGAGATATATTGACAAAGCCAAATAAAATTTACATATTTATGAACAGGTTAACTGCATGCATGTTAAAACTAGAGGTGGTGGCAGAGAGGAGGATGAGAAGGAAGCTGGCCGCTATCCTTGAGAACCCCTCCCACCCCCTCTATGAAGAGCTAGCCAAGATGAGCATGTTCAGCCACAGACTCATACCCCCCAGACACACCACTAACCGCCTGGGCCAGTCCTTCGTACCAGCAGCCATCAGGCTCCACAACAGTGGGCAGGGAGCGCTGCCAGCAGCCGGAGAACTAACGGCAGCAGAACATGAAGCCTACTATTGAGGCGATTAAATCATTCCCGCCAGGTAAGAAAGCAGGCCCAGACAGGTTTGGTGCTGAACACTATGAAGACTCTCGCAACACTCCTACAGGGAGGACGATTGTCAATTCAAAGGAGATTAACATCTGTCATGGTCATTAGCTAACAAGCTAACATTTGCTTTTTGTAAAAAAAATTAGAATGATAATAATAATAAAAAAGTACAGACATGTGAACAGCTAGCGTACATGCCGACCAGACCGGATGTATCCCAAGTAAATAAGTTTGACAGTAAATAAGTTTGAATATGGCCACCAGTGAATGTCATCGGGGACATTAAATGTTAATTACAGCACCATGAAATTGTGAAAAAATAGCAACACCTCGTCTACCACGTCGTTTCATTGAGCTGTAATTAACACACCACAAGGATTCAATGTCCCCGATGACATCACTGGTGGCCATATTCAGCCTTTTGATAACTGTCAAAACTAAATTAATGTGTGCAGTAACGTTTTAGAGTTTTTGCATGTGTGTGAGATTATGTGCAAAATAAATGCATTGTTTTTTGGTGGAGTGCCCCTTTGAGAGTCAGAACCTAGTATCTCCAGCTTACCTGACGCCTGTGTTTACATGCCAACCACTCTTTCCTGTCCTTCCAGGCTATTGAAGACCTGTACCTAAACTATCAATTTGCCTCTTTGCCTCAATCTTATCTTATCTTATCTTATCTTCTTATATTATCTTGTGTATATCACTGGATACATACAAAGATCAATCTCCTGACTTTCGGTCAGAATGTTTTGTCAGTGCAGGGAAGTATGTTGTGGAACAGTTTACCTACCACCATTCGAGAAGTTCTAACCTTTACTACTTTTAAACTCAAAGTAAAAACACCAAGCATGTGACCATATATAGGACCTTTATGGTCTTGGTCCTTTTAGCTTTGTAGCCATGTTTTTCTAAATTATTGTTCTTTTGTAACATGTTTTTGTATTGCTCTGTTTTTATATTTGATTTGTTTTATGTTTGGGGACTGAGGATGAAAATGTTTGCTAAATCCTGTGTATTTACAGTGCATTATATATATTGTCCATTAATACATGTTGTCCCTTCCAAATAAACGAATAAATGAAATGAAATAACTTCTTGAACTTCAGGTCCTGCCTCCTCCTGGTCTCCTGAGCCATGTTCCCCCCCAACCCTCTTTTCCCACGAGAAGTACTCGGTCACCATTTTAACAGCACCTCTGTGGGGGTGTTAATGAAGTTCTTCCTCACCTCTGAGGTGCTTAGGAAGCAGGTGAGAGGTGACTTTCTATTGGCATTCAATTTTAATATCGGAAGTTATCGGTATCGGTTTAAAAAAAAGAATTATAATTATTTATTTTTTTACATTTATTTAACTTTTATTTACCCAGGCAAGCAAGTAAGAACAAATTCTTATTTTATTTATTGTCAAAAGTATGCATAATGTTGTGTTAATTCCACGAAAAGAGATATGTTGTTAAGGATTTGTAATGCAACCCCAATTGCACGACACAGACAGGTATTCAAAGTTAGCCAAAACAAGGACATAATTTATTCACAACAAAAAAGCGGCACTGTCCCTTTAAGGGAGAACTCAAAATACACAGGTGAATCTTCTAGAGACCATGAATGAAATGAACGTTCTGAGTCTGGTCCTGTTCAGACTCACCAGAACACTTGCCGACAGGCAACACAGCAAACGGGGTCCATGAAAACGGAGTGAGAAACAGAGGCATCCTCCCGTGGAAGCCTAGAGAGCGATGACGATACCTCACACCACAGAACACTGCCGATGTGCAACTCAGCAAACGGGACCCACGAAAAAGGAGTGAGATCATAGGAATCCTCTCGTGGAAACATTGAGAGCGACGACGATGTCCCACACCAGGAAACGAGGCCCACGGAGAGAGAGTAGGGCAGTAGATGGCACGACGTCTCACCCCAGAGACACAGTGGTAGATGGTTGCAACGGATGGCACGACGTCTCCCAGTGAGAACACAGGAAATCCTCCCGTGGGATTATAGAGAGCGGAGACGATGTCTCACCAGGAGCGCGGCGGTTGATGGTAGCATACAGCATGGCTCGACATCTGAAGTGGGAACATAGGGATCCTCCCGTGGAAGTCTAGAGAGCGAAGACGATGACCCACTCCAGGAAACGGCGATAGGTGGTAGTGTACAGAGACGACCTGGTCATGAGTGGAAGGCAGTCGGCAGTCCTTGTAGTCTCCCGACGGCGTCTTCCTGTCTCGCAACGTCTTTCATTTCCGGGGGCGCCCTAATTGGCCGTGACGGCCACGTGACACGCGCGGCCCCGCCCAGCGGCAGGCAGCGCGCGAGAGGCCGCTGTGTTGTACTTCAATTCAACCGCTCTGCCGCTACGCTCTGTATGTAGCAGTAATCCCCCCTCTTTTAACATCGAGAACTAGCTCAACTGGTAGTGCTGCCTTGCTGTGGATCCTGCGGTCTGTTGGTGCCAAGTTCGATTCCCTTCAATTTAAAAAAAAAAAAATTTTTAACGTGCATTCTTTCGCCGGTTAAGTTTAGGCATGTTAACTTTAGGCATTGTTTGGGAGTTGGTTAAGGTTAGGGTTAAGGTTAGGCATTGTTTCGGAGTTGGTTAAGGTTAGAAGGGTTAAGTTTAGGCGCTGTTTCAGAGCTGGTTAAGGTTAGAGTTTGTCTTAGAGAATGGCAGCAGTGAAACACAGCAGCCTCGACGGCGGCGCGTCTGGGGCTGCCGCGGGGCGGGGCCGCGCGTGTCACGTGGCCGTCACGGCCAATCAGGGCGCCCCCGGAAATGAAAGACGTTGCGAGACAGGAAGACGCCTCCCGACGAGCTGAATGAAAACCACTCTCAGGTGCGTGAGGTAGAATGTTCGGCACGCCCCCTCGTTGGGAAGCATGCAGTTCTTGCAGCCCTTACAGTACCCCATGGGAGCCACCTGGCGACCAGCCAGGCCTGTAGGGGTGGGAACGCTGGGAAAAAAAATCAGAGAGGCTCCAGGGAAAACTGACCATGCTAGCTGAAGGGGCAGTCCTAGCAGTGGGGAACAAGGGATAAGCCGACAGGGCGGCTCCAGGGAAACTGACCTTACTAGCTGAAGGGGCAGTCCTAGCAGTGGGGAACAGGGTAGCTATCTGGGCATTGCTAGCTACAGGGCCTATGCCAGCTGTAACGCTACATTAGCATAGAGGCTGCGCTAGCTGCCGGAGCTAAGCTAGCAGACAGGGCTGGACTAGCATGAGAACACATGGGGTTAGCTGTAGGGGCTAAGCTAGCAGACGGCTGGACTAGCTGAGGAAGCCAGTTAGCTGCAGGGGCACTCTAATACACTGTCTGTGCCGGGCTGGGTTCGTCGACATGGCCAGGTCGTAACTGTTAAGGATTTGTAATGCGACCCCAATTGCACGACACAGACAGGTATTCAAAGTTAGCCAAAACAAGGGCATAATTTATTCACAACAAAAAAGCGGCACTGTCCCTTTAAGGGAGAACTCAAAATACACAGGTGAATCTTCTAGAGTCCATGAATGAAATGAACGTTCTGAGTCTGGTCCTGTTCAGACTCACCAGAACACTTGCCGACAGGCAACACAGCAAACGGGGTCCATGAAAACGGAGTGAGAAACATAGGCATCCTCCCGTGGAAGCCTAGAGAGCGATGACGATACCTCACACCACAGAACACTGCCGATGTGCAACTCAGCAAACGGGACCCACGAAAAAGGAGTGAGATCATAGGAATCCTCTCGTGGAAACATTGAGAGCGATGACGATGTCCCACACCAGGAACGAGGCCCACGGAGAGAGTAGGGCAGTAGATGGCACGACATCTCACCCCAGAGACGCAGTGGTAGATGGTAGCAACGGATGGCACGACGTCTCCCAGTGAGAACACAGGAAATCCTCCCGTGGGATTATAGAGAGCGAAGACGATGTCTCACCAGGAGCGCAGCGGTTGATGGTAGCATACAGCATGGCTCGACATCTGAAGTGGGAACATAGGGATCCTCCCGTGGAAGTCTAGAGAGCGAAGACGATGACCCACTCCAGGAAACGGCGATAGGTGGTAGTGTACAGAGACGACCTGGCCATGAGTGGAAGGCAGTCGGCAGTCCTTGTAGTCTCCCGACGAGCTGAATGCAAACCACTCTCAGGTGCGTGAGGTAGAATGTTCGGCACGCCCCCTCGTTGGGAAGCATGCAGTTCTTACCCAGCCCTCACATATGTAATGTTAATTACCTGAAATTATTCCGTTTTTTGGGGGGGGGGGGGGGGGAACCGCGCATATATCGGTATCGGTTGATATCGGTATCGGAAATTAAGAGTTGGACAATATCGGCATATCGGATATCGGTAAAAAAGCCAATATCGAACATCCCTAATCACAATTGAAGTCAGGTGTCCTTCTGGTCCTGACAGAGGAGTCCCACGGGCTGAGTGTCTGAATCCCCCTGACAGAGGAGTCCCCCAGGCTGAGTGTCTGAGTCCCCCTGACAGAGGAGTCCCCCGGGCTGAGTGTCTGGGTCCCCCTGACAGAGGAGTCCCCCAGCTGAGTGTCTGGGTCCCCCTGACAGAGGAGTCCCCCAGCTGAGTGTCTGGGTCCCCCTGACAGAGGAGTCCCCCAGGCTGAGTGTCTGGGTCCCCCTGACAGAGGAGTCCCCCAGGCTGAGTGTCTGGGTCCCCCTGACAGAGGAGTCCCCCAGCTGAGTGTCTGAGTCCCCCTGACAGAGGAGTCCCCCAGCTGAGTGTCTGGGTCCCCCTGACAGAGGAGTCCCCCGGGCTGAGTGTCTGGGTCCCCCTGACAGAGGAGTCCCCCGGGCTGAGTGTCTGGGTCCCCCTGACAGAGGAGTCCCCCAGCTGAGTGTCTGGGTCCCCCTGACAGAAGAGTCCCCCAGGCTGAGTGTCTGGGTCCCCCTGACAGAGGAGTCCCCCAGCTGAGTGTCTGGGTCCCCCTGACAGAGGAGTCCCCCAGCTGAGTGTCTGGGTCCCCCTGACAGAGGAGTCCCCCAGGCTGAGTGTCTGAGTCCCCCTGACAGAGGAGTCCCCCAGCTGAGTGTCTGGGTCCCCCTGACAGAGGAGTCCCCCAGCTGAGTGTCTGGGTCCCGCTGACAGAGGAGTCCCCCAGCTGAGTGTCTGGGTCCCCCTGACAGAGGAGTCCCCCAGGCTGAGTGTCTGAGTCCCCCTGACAGAGGAGTCCACCAGCTGAGTGTCTGGGTCCCCCTGACAGAGGAGTCCCCCAGCTGAGTGTCTGGGTCCCCCTGACAGGAGTCCCCCAGCTGAGTGTCTCTGTCTCATGTACGCTATGTGTGTACTTTTTTATTATTATTATTATTATTACTGTCCCCCTCTCCCCTGATGGTCAGGATTCTCTCCACCCCGTCATTCCTCTCCTTCTGATCCTCAGAGCACAGCAGTGTTTGGAGGATGGCTTCACTGATGGCTTCACTAGCAGATCCTCCCACAGTCATGCAGCATCACCAGGTCCAGCACCTCCTTCCTCCTACACCTCCTGCACTCCAATGATAAATTCCACAAGGAATTGCAGATTATTCAGGTTTTCTTAGAAGGGCAGTTCTCTACACAGGGCCTTCAGCCATGATCTTAACAGGGAAGTTCTGCTCGCCACTCTTCTCTGTCTCGCGCTCTTCTAGACAGGGTTGTCCTCTTAGTCCCGGACTTTTTGCCTTATCCCTCGAACCTCTAGCTCAATACATAAGACAATCCCAGATTATATCTCCTGTTTCAATTCAGGGCACACATCACCATATCAGTTTATACGCAGATGATGTACTCTTATTTATGCAGAATCCCGCCATCTCTCTACCTCATCTTCTCAGCATAATAGATGATTTTGGCAGTCTATCCAGCTTTAAGATCAACTGGCCAAAATCTGCCTTTCTCCCACTTAATGAGACTGCGAAGGCTACCATGATTCATGATTCAAGATTCAATAGTTTTATTTCAAACCACAGTGTTAGTTTGGCTACATTTACCATTGTCCGGCAAAACAACATTTGAAAATAAATGAAATGGGAAAAGAGGAACCCCCCCCGCAATAAAAAAAAAAAAAAAAAAAACAGCCAGCTTATATGTTTCCATCCCCCATCAATAACTATATTATATATAATATTATATATACTTCAGCAAGTATATGACACGATTACCAATACATATAATACAATACAATTTGCAAATACTTCAACTACACACAACACAATCTCACATGCACACACACACACACACACTAGACTATACTCTCATGTCACCCTTCAAATCATTCTCATACAATACGTTGGTCTTCCTCCCTGGTATAATTTGTGAACACCATCTTTTTGAACTTCCTCTTTAATATATTTATAGATTGACTGGATTTGATCTCCTCCTCCAGATTATTCCACAAGGTAACTCCACACAGAGAAATACACCATCCTCCCTGCAAACATACTTATGGTGGAACACTTTAAATGTCTTGGGATTGAAATATTCCCCACTATTAGCCAGACGGTAAGGTATAATTACTCCAGGTTGGGTGACAGGATTACAAATTACTTCAACAGGTGGTCAAAATGAAAAAATTCATTACAGGCCCGTGCATCAATAATAAAAAATTACCCAGAATTAACTTTATCAGTTCCATGCTCCCGTTACCTCCTCCTGTTGGTTATTGGCAGAAATTGCACTCTGCCTCATAAATTCGTCTGGAACAACAAACGCCCGCGCTTAAAGAGATCCACTGCCCAGAGGAGTAAACTCGACGGGGGGTTAGCATTTCCAAACTTCAAATATTATTTTCAAGCTTTTTCTTTGAGACCATTGATCACTTGGTTTGACTCTCAAGCAGCCGTATCCTGGCGACCATTGGAGGAGAAGATAGTATCCCCATATAGACTTCAGGATATAGTGTATACCAACATAACAATTAAGCAATGCAATTTACGATTTGGCCCTCTTATCACACATGTGATCCAGACTTGGCGGGACACCCAGAAATCGTGTACTAACCGCCATCAATGGCATACACGTTCCCCTCTATTTAATAACAATCTACTCCTTATTGGACAACAGCCGAATCTACTCCTTATTGGACAACAGCCGATTAGGTACCCTAGATGGGAAAAGAAAGGCATTCACACGTTGGGGGATATCTTCGATAACTCTGGTCTCTGCTCTTTCCAGGATCTATCCAACGGATATGATTTCCCCGGAACTTCATTTTTCTTTTATTTACAAATAAGGGCAGCTCTGAAGGCTTATGGGGTTCCATGGGACGTTCCACTAGAACATCACCAATTTCACAAATTATTTTATGACAAAGAGACATCGAGAGGCTTCGTTTCTGACTTTTATCGCCATTTACTTACTTTCTCGTATAAAGAGCTCCCCCTGGATACGATTTGGAGAAAGGATGTCCCGGAGTTGGATGTAGATTTTGATTGGGATACAGTCTGGGAAAATGTCCGGCTATCCTCACGCAACCCAGATCACCAACAGATTAATCTCAATTTTATTCACAGGACTTATCTGACCCCTAGACGATTGAATCTAATGGGTCTCAGACCTGACTCTCGATGTACCGTCCTTATGTCCAAACGGTGCCAACGGAACATTTATGCATATGTACTGGGAATGCCCTCCTGTTGAGCTCTTTTGGGAAAATGTTACCTCTCAGCTTTCAGATATTTTCTCTCTGACCATACCTGTTTCTCCTTCTGTGCTGCTACTGAATGACGTTTCTCAATTGCCGACCTCTACACATGTGAAAAGACAGATTCTGGCTGGCCTCACAGCCGCCAAGAAGCGAGCGAGTATCGAGTGTCAAGTGTCCACGTATATAATTTTTTATATACTATATTTATTTTTGTTATTGTCCTGTGATGTCTTGTTTATTAGTATTGTTACTGTTTTGTGTTGTATTGTTTTGTGTAAAAAAGGAAAATTAAAAAGATTTGATCACAAAAAAAGATTATTCAGGTTTTTTCTTTCTTTCTTTCTTTATTTCGCACCATTTCAGGAAAACAGTAAAAAAAACATTGACCATGACAGAAAGTGTATTAAGGTGCTGAGTAGAGGCAAGAGACCCAGATGGGCCTATACGGGGCCTCAACTCATTAAATCATTGGATTAAAAAAAACACAAAAACAAAACTAAAGTGAAATAAGTTCATAAAACAATTTTCATAATATTAAAATAATAATAATAATAATAATAACAATAATAATCAAAGTAATAATAATAATAATAATAATAATAATAATAATAATAATAATAATAATAATAATAATAATAATAATAATAATAATAATAATAATAATAATAATAATAATAATAACAAAAACAACAACAACAACATTAATAATTAGTCTAAACAAATTAACACGAAACTGTAAAACAAAGTGACATTAATGGTTTTATGAGATTGAAGCTATTAATTTAACAATGTATTTAAGCTTAGATTTGAGTGATGAAATAGATGAGCAAATTTTTATTATGGAGGGTTTTGAATTCCAAATACACCCTGGACAACAGAGAAGAGAAAAACAGAGAACCCTGTTCGCTGTGGTGAACTGTGATTCATTGGTCCACTCTCCAATAAAGCCAGCCCCGCAGGAAGCACTCCATCCCTGACTGCACATGCGATTTATAGCCACAGTGTCGATCAATGGTTCATTCATTTTTTTCATTCATTTTATTTTGTTTCGTACATAGGGGTACAGTTAATCTTAACATGATACACCCATGGCCGAAAAGGAGCAGGATGAAGAAAACGTATGTTTCCTGCCCCCTTCCAAACTTCATATTTATTTTAACATAATGGTCAGCATAAAGTGCACCTTACAGCTTCATACCATATAATAATAATAATAATAATAATAATAATAATAATAATAATAATAATAATAATAATAATAATAATAATAATAATAATAATAATAATAATAATAATAATAATAATAATAATAATAATAATAATATAATAAACACTACCATAATTATTATAACAATAATAATAATGACAATATGACCATGAATAATAATAATAACGGTAACAATAATAACGGTAATAATAATATACCAATAAACAAACAAACAAAACAAAAAAAAAACTGTGTCACGAGCCTCAGATGCATGGAAAAGAGGGGGAAAAAAATAAAAAAAAAAGTAAAATCAGATACAGAGACATTTATACCTGCTGTTCAACTAATATCTTTTTGCTGGAAAATATTTTTACAGTACTTGGTGAGATCTTGAATGATCCTGTCAGGCAGCTTGATCAGTGGAGGGCCAACAAAGATCCAGGTGAAGCTTGGATTGATATCCATTTTGTCTGTAGTGGAATTCACACCGTACAGCTTCGAGTGCCGTCCTTCAGATGAGACACTAAACCGAGGTCCGATCCCAGGGCGCCTATTGCAAAGAGTAGGGGATTTCCTCTACGTTCCTGGCCAAATTCCCAATCAGGTCTCTGACATCAAGGCCACCTAATCATCCCTCCCCCTTAATTGGCTGATATCAATCCCTGTCTCCTGAGCCGTTCAGCCATTGTGTAGTGTGATGTGTGCCTGGTGCCAGTGTATGCCAGCAGGGGCGTTTTTAGGGTTAGAAAACATTGGGGGCTTCAGCCCAGGGGGGTGGAGGCCCTTTTCTTTTTTTTTAAGCACAGAAATACGCAATTTTTGAGTAATTAGAGATGAATACTGAATAACTAGAATCATTAGAGGTTCTCAAAGTGAGGTCCAGGTCCATGAGAGGGATCTGGGCAGTCCCCATAGAAAATTCAAAGTTAACAGGATCAAATCATCAGTTTCGTATTTATTTATTTATTTATTTAGCCAGATAAAACATTGATCTGGTCGAAGAAGCCCCTACAGGATTACAAATATACATATATACACATATATATATATTTGTTTGTTTATTTGCTTATTGTATGATTCTTAACTACATGTGTTTTTATTTTGTTATTGGTGTATATGTGTATGTATGTACAGTATATATATATATATATATATATATATATATATAATATATATACATATACTGTACATACATACACATATACACCAATAAAAAACTAAAAACACAGTTAAGAATCATACACATAAGCAAATAAACAAACAAACAAACATATGCACAGCCTATGTACAAAATAAATAAACAGTTCATCTCTAGTCTTTACAGTTTTCTTCAATTGCATAAACACTCAAATCAAAAGTATTACACAATTATCAAAACCTTACACTCAAGGAGCAAAATATAGGCCCAGATTTGCACCCCTACAATGTCAGCCTCACTTTTTGCAAAACAATACACACAGTGATTTGCAAAACACTAAACACACTTGCATTACATTAGACACAGAATGTCAAATTACCACACATATGAGCCAATTGGTTAACACAGCCATCAGATGCACAAACACACCATTGCTTAATTGTAGATACACAATCAGGTTTAAGCACTATAAAAATGCAGCAGGTGAGTTCACCTGTCTTCAACCAAAATGGAAGGAGAGTGAAGTACTGTACAGAGAACGTGAAAATATACAATACATTCACCAAACACTACACAAGACAACCAATGATGCAGACTGATGAAAATATAAATGTTCTCCCATTTTCCCAAATCAGTCAACATGTCAACATGGAGAATCACAACAAAAAATTATCTTGCCAGATCCAGCTAGGCAAAGAGATAATGTCTAGTATTTTCTATTTAAATTTTTTCAAAAAAGAAAAATTGTGTTACTGTAATTTGAACCTGTACTGGATACAGTATTTTATGTTTGTCTGATATTTGCTGAGCTTACAGTGTTATGCACATAGTAGCATGAAAACTGGGACATGTATTGTTGTGATTCTCCATGTTGAAATGTTGACTGATTTGGTTATATGGAGAGAACATTTATATTTTCATCAGTCTGCATCATTGATTTGGGTATATGGAGAGAAAATGTTATTTTTTTTCATCAGTCTGCATCATTGATTTCGGTATATGTAGATAAATAAATTATATTTTCATCAGTCTACAGCATTGGTCTTGTGTAGTGTTTGGTGAATTTATTGTATATTTGCACATTCTCTGCGTACTTCACTTACAGTACTCTAATCACTGAGAAGTAGAATTGCTAAATGTGTTTTAGGTTAAGCACAGCAGTGTGTGTAACTGGTTCAAACAGAATTAAGTCATTATGTAATGTGTGTTTCATATGGTAACAAAATTAGTGTATGGTTTTGACAAGTGTTTAATTTAGCAAAGGATCTGAGGTGTTCTGATAATTGTGTGTGTGGTTGTGCTAATTGTGTGTTTTGAAACACCGGGCCCCGTTTTCAAAATCATGCTTAGGCAATCGAAAAAAACTATTGTGTGTTTCATTATATACATATGTTTCAGTCTTCTCATAAAAAAAAGATTCAATTTTTGGGTCTTTTCCTGCCTTTGGTCCGCTTTGCATTCACATCTCAAATGAACCGCAGCAGGGTTCACTTGCAAGAGTGAATGAGCTTTCACACCACCCCAAACCAACCGGACTATCCGAGGTTCGATTAAAGCTTATTATAGGACACTGGACATGGGTATGGATGGCTCCAGGTGCTGCTGCGTTAAAGTGCACATCTTCAATATCTGTACTATTTAAAAGCACAGTGCAGGACACACTCAAAGGTTATCGCACCTCAGAGATGGCAGTGGACATGTATGACAGGACAAAGGCCATATGTAATGGCCTTTGGATTGAGGAACATACTACCAGCCAAAGGAGGAAGCAGAAAAGGATGGGCGAGTATGTAGTTGAGTCATCTTGTGGCACAAGCTCAGACCTCAGCTCAGGAGATCAGCTGAGACAGAGACTGTTCTATCCAGTCGTCGACAGAATGCTGCAAGAGCTTGAGAGCAGGTTCTCATGAGTTGGATAACAACTTATGAGAGGCATACAGGCATGTTATCCAGCCTCAGACCAGTTTCTCTCAGTGGAATTGCTGCAACCCCTCGCCACACATTACAATATCCAACTATTGCCAGAGGAGATCACAGTTGCAAAGTGTTTCCTGGTCAGGACAGGCAGAGATGCAGTCCCTACTATCCAAAGTGTCTTTTCCCTCCTGGATGATAATAATAATAATAATAATAATAATAATAATAATAATAATAATAATAATAATAATAATAATAATAATAATAATAATAATAATAATAATAATAATAATAATAATAATGCATTTGATTTATAAGGTGCCTTTCAGGACACTAAAAAAAATCGGTGAATGAAAGAATTATAGGATCAAATGAAAACTACTTACTAAAAATGTTTAAAAGTACTAAAAACCAACAAAAAATACCAAACACTAACAAACATTCAGCACAGACAATGGAGATGCAGACATAAAAAAAAATAAAAAATAAAAATAAAAAGTAAAGTAAAAAAAAAAAAAAAAAAAAAAATGTAAACAATTTTTTTTTTAATTTTTTTTTTAGATCCGGGGCTAGGAGAAAAACATCCGGGGTTAAAGCCCCGGAAGCCCAGGGCTAACGACGCCACTGTATGCCAGCCATTGAGCCTGCGTATGTCAGGATCAGTTGGCAATCAAGCCTATACACCTGCCATTCCGCATGGCAATTAACTGGTGTCTGGTGATTGACAGCTCACCAAAGAAAACCAAAAATACATCCAAAGCACCCAGGAATAAACTAAAACCAAACCCACATAAACCGTGATCCATCAGAGCGTAGCCCAAGGTTGGGTGCTACATAGTGGTGGTGATGGTGAAGGAGGCAATTTCCACCCTACATTGTGGGGAGCGCTTTGCGTGTCTAGAAAAGCGCTATATAAATGTAATGATCATTCATTCATTCAAGGAGCTTTCTTATTGGCCCAGATAATTTGTTGTCCGCCAGAGTAGGGCCATCAAGGTCAGCGATGAGGCGGCGTGCAGGTTGCGCACCAACCAGACCAGCGTTCTCCCCAGGTGCAGCTCCAGCTTCCTTACGCATCACTCCAGCTTTCACACCAGTGTTGATGTTTGTTGAGTCTCCTCCAATGGCCCGCAAGGTCTTGTCAAAACCACTCTCTTTCAGCCCGGCGCACAGGACCTCAGCAATCAAGGGACTCCTCTTTGGTTGCTGCTTCTGGAGTGAAGTGGAACAGATAGTGGCTGCCAGGCTCACTAGCAACACAATAATGTTCTTCCTTGATCTTTGCGGGAAAAGATTGGTCACTGCCCTCAGCTTCCATCATCACATTGGTCAGGTCAATCCGCACATCCGCCCAGCATACACTCAAACTCTTCATACTTCACTGGTCATACTTCCCTGTTCATAGGCTACTTTTTGCACATTACTGCTCAATTGCACAGCCCTGTTAAATATTCCATCCCACTGTATTGTTATTTTTATTCGAATTAGTGTATATACACATCGTGCACAATTGTACAGCCCTGCCCCATTTTATTTTATTTTATAATTCTATTCTATTCTATTGTGGAAGAGAACCTGGAGAAGTGGAGGCATGCACTGGAGAGAGGGGGGATGAGGGTGAGCAGAAGCAAGACCAAGTATATGTGTGTGAACGAGAAGGAAGACGGAGGGGTGGTGATGATGCAAGGAGTAGAGGTACCAAAAGTGGACGAGTTTAAGTACTTGGGGTCAACTGTCAAAAGTAATGGGGACTGTGGTAGGGAGGTGAAGAAGAGAGTGCAGGCCGGGTGGTGCGGGTGGAGAAGGATGACAGGGGTGATCTGCGATAGAAAGGTACCAGCAAGAGTTAAGGGAAAGGTCGTGAGACCAGCTATGCTGTATGGTCTAGAAACGGTGGCACTGACCAACAAGCAGGTGACGGAGCTGGAGGTGGCAGAGATGAAGATGCTAAGGTTCTCTCTGGGAGTAACAAGGTTGGACAAAATAGAAAATGTCTACATCAGAGGAACGGCCCATGTTGAGCAGTTCGGGCAGAAAGTGAGAGAGGCAAGACTGAGATGGTTTGGAGGACATGTGCGGAGGAGGGAGGTGGGGTACATCGGGAGGAGGATGCTGGAGATGGAGCTGCCAGGAGAGAGGAGGAGGGGAAGGCCCAAGAGGAGGTTTATGGACACAGTGAAGGAGGACATGCGGGCAGCGGGAGTGACGGAGGACGACGCAGATGTCAGAAAGAGATGGAAACGGATGATCCGCTGTGTGGCGACCCCTGACGGGAGAAGCCGAAAGAAAAAGAAAAAGAAGATTCTATTCTATTGTACTTCTATTTTAATTTTGTTTATATTCCATTTGATTCTATTCTACCTTTTATTTAATTATACCTTAATTGTCTGTCCGTTAATGTCGCACCAAACGACCAAATCAAATTCCTTGTATGTGTAAACTACTTGGCAATAAAGACCTTTCTGATTCTGATTCAAAGAGGATGCAGGAGACCAGGAGACGCCCACCCCCCCTGCACCTCAAACTCCTCCCCCAGCACCTCAAACCACCCCCCCCTGCACCTCAAACTCCTCCCCCAGCTCTCTCTCTTGACCTTGTTCTGATCACTGATGTTCTGATCATTTCACGCGTGTTGTCTTCAAAACGTCATGTTGGTACCTAAATAAATAAAGGACAACTAAAGATCTATACTGCACTGGGCCAGCATATATTAAAACATGTTGTAACGCATGTATTCCCTTCCTAGTTTATACAAGATACTTTATTATTGCCACACAACAGTATTGGTGATACTTGTTTGGTACACAGCATGGTAGCTCAGTTCCACTGCAAAAAGTAGTAGTAGTAGTAGTAGTGGTAGTAGTACATTTACATTTAGTAATTTAGCTGACCCCAAAGCAACTTACAAATTGTGTACAACACCTCTGGCGGCTAAAGTCAAATCAAATCAAATCAAATGTACACACACATTAATGTCCCCATGGGCCGGACACGTCTTTTTTAGAGACACTAGGAGAGGGACTAGAGACACTAGGAGAGACTAGAGACACAAGGAGAGGGACTAGAGACACTAGAGAGACTAGAGACACTAGGAGAGGGACTAGAGACACTAGGAGTGACGAGACACAAGGAGAGGGACTAGAGATACTAGGAGAGGGACTAGAGACAATAGGAGAGACTAGAGACACTAGGAGAGACTAGAGACACTAGGAGAGACTAAAGACACTAGGAGAGGGACTAGAGACACTAGGAGAGGGACTAGAGACACTAGGAGAGGGACTAGAGACACTAGGAGAGACTAGAGACACTAGGAGAGACTAGAGACACTAGGAGAGACTAGAGACACAAGGAGAGGGACTAGAGACACTAGGAGAGACTAGAGACACGAGACTAGACACTAGGAGAGACTAGAGACACAAGGAGAGAGACTAGAGACACTAGGAGAGACTAGAGACACTAGGAGAGACTAGAGACACAAGGAGAGGGACTAGAGACATAGGAGACTAGAGACACATGGAGAGGGATTAGAGATACTAGGAGAGGGACTAAAGACACTAGGAGAGACTAGAGACACATGGAGAGGGACTAGAGACATTAGGAGACACAAGGAGAGGGACTAGACACAAGGAGAGGGACTAGAGCAGTGGTGCCCAAACAGTCGATCGCGATCGACAGGTAGATCGCGGGCTGATTTCAAGTAGATCTCGATTAATAAAATTTGATTATATAAAAAAAAAAAAAAAAAACACAAGGAGAGAGACTAGACACACGGAGAGGGACTAGAGACACAAGGAGAGTGACGCTAGTCGCTAGATGATATAGCTTGCCCAAATACACAAGCATTGTTCAGGAAATGCACAAATAATAAACGTGTAATAAATGATAAACCTGATCAAATACCATCATTCATTTTTTTCTTTCTAGAATATTCCACTATGTCAGTATGATTACTTCACCAACACAATTTACCGGTATAAGGCTTGCTGGAAGAAATGCCCTATTTTGCAGTGCAGAGAGTGAGCATATCAATTGAGTTAGGTTCTAGAATCACCTCCCCTCTACATATTCTCACCAGACCCAACACCGCTAAGCCACCAAAACCTACAACCTCCCTGCCAACAATACTACCTCAATATCTACATACCATACACAGCAACCACATTTCCAGCATTACAGCTTCCAACAGACCTGGGCATATAATGCAATATAGCAATATATAATGCTATAGTTGTACTATAGTTAATTTCCATGTGGGTGGATAACATTAGAGATACAAATGAAGACTGTGGAAGAATAATACAAATTAGCCCACTATGCAATTACAAATAGCTACAAATCCTTTTTTCCCCAGTTTGTGTTTGTGTGTAAAATGGAACACTTGCTTTTTGCCTAAGTTTCTTCGAACCCATTTGTAGTGAACACACGACTATAAATACTCTGCGCCGGAAACGTGACGTCCTCTTCTAGTGATCAAACATGGCGGTGAGTACTATGTGAAATCCTATGATGGCGAGATTTGTCATCTTGCCTTACAAATCCACAATCATCGGGTCTATACCATCATCCTAGATGGCCGATGATACATATACACGTGTGTCTTCACGGGCACCATTGAATCACCCTTATATTTTGGCCATAACATGACACGGTATTCATTAAAGTTGGACCCAAGTGGCAGAGCTACGGGGGTTCGTCTCTGTAATCTTTCAAGACGTTTATGCCAAAACCTTATCCTACGTGAAGGGACACGCGGTTGTGTTGGCGGTGTAACGCCCTAGCTACCTTGTGTATGTGCCGGTATATAATGTGTTTATTGGTCGTGAGGGTCATGCAGGTATCAAGCTGATGAAGTTGAGCTAGCTGACGTTTAGCCTGCAGCCGGGACATGGGGGGGATATGTCCGGGCATGTCCGGCTACTAACATGCGCTGCTGGTCTGTCAGTGCGAGACTAGTGTTGGCCGCTGAGATGGTGAGCAGAGCACCCGTTTGATGACTACAGACATGGCATTTTAATTTCCGTAATTTACCTTTACCCAGCGGTACAGTGGTAGTTCGACTGACTTCCTTGGTGAAACTATCCGATTGGTAGCTAAGCTTTAACAAAACGGGCGTTAGACTTGTCAACAGCATTCAACATGGAGACTAGTTATTGACCTCGAGGTGTAATGTTGCCATGGCTTTACTATAATTACCTATTTCATTATTGCTTTGTGTACTTGTTATCTGTTTGTCAAATGTGTATATCTGTTGTCAAATGTGTAACGTAACGTCTATACATTTATGCAAATTGGTATGTCATAAATGTATAGATGTAGCAGTACTGTCTATCTGTATGTTATGATGAATTGAAAATGCGGGACCCTGATGTAAACGAGACTAAAGTCTTTCTCTGGTCTGCATCCCCTTAACAATTGTATGTACTGTACTGTACCCATTCTGCAATCTGTTAATAAAGTTTTCAATCATTGTCTTGTGTATCCAGGACCAGGGTGAGAAAAAGGAGAACCCCATGCGAGAGCTTCGCATCCGCAAGCTCTGCCTCAACATCTGTGTCGGGGAGAGTGGAGACAGACTGACCCGTGCTGCTAAGGTGCTGGAGCAGCTCACAGGACAGACCCCTGTCTTCTCCAAGGGTGAGAATCTGGATGTGTTTGTGCAGTATAGTGTAGCCCTACCGGAGACCTTGAAAACGCATATCTCCTTTGGACGCCTCTGGGTTTAAATGTGGTCTGAAGTATATATACGCAAACTAGTTAAAAAGAGCATCGGCGATTTTGAATGTCAGTTCGTTTTGATTGTTATATTTTATGTCTTGTGTGCTCTCCTCACAGCCCGCTACACTGTGCGATCCTTCGGCATCCGTAGGAATGAAAAGATTGCTGTCCACTGCACCGTCCGTGGAGCCAAGGCTGAGGAGATCCTGGAGAAGGGACTCAAGGTGAGGCCTCATGCAGCAAGATGGGTTTTAATTTCTGTAAAGAAAATGTGTTGTGATCTTAATCGACGAGTGTTTACTTGGGATACACAAGTGTTTTCTCCACATAAATACACTAGCTGACATTAGGGGGGGAACCACATAGCAGGTTAGTAAATAGTCCAGGGACATATTTCTAAATGATTTGGATCACTGCATTATTTCCGAATTGGATCAAGAAGTGTGTGCGAAACCTTCATAGTAGGGATGCCCCGATCACGTTTTTCAGACTGTTTAGAATGTCAATTAGTCCGTTCCGTGTTTGAAGAGATGGTTGCTATGCATGAGAAATATATTAACGGAAGGAATTGTTTTATTACTGGATATTGTAAACAAGTCACAGGGGAGCAGTAATATTGTTATTTTCCAACATGTACCTACTGCACAAGAGAATTGCAGTTTTCTTTGGAAATTGGTTTCCAATGGTTACAGGCAGAAGTGAGATGGCTACACAAACATTCCTTCACAGCCAAGACATTACACTTATTTGCACACTTGTGATTCAGCATGTAGTGTACTGTCATTGATCAGCTACGTATGTAGTGTACTTGTCAAGACGATTGTACACATGATGAGCACATGCAGTCAGTGACGATAAAAAGTGGATGAATGCATCATTGTCATGTCTTTGTTTTGACAAGTTGGTACACGGTTTTATATTCGGCTTATGATTAAGGTATTTCTGAATGTACAGATCAGATTTTTTTTGTGTCATGAATCAGTTGATTTTCTTCACAAGAAGAGGCGATGTTTTGGCACACCTGGCCTTCATAGTTCCAGCTGTTGTGCTGAAATTAGCTTTAAGCCTGTTTTTATATAATGGCTTTCAGATCTAAACTAGAAAGTGTCCCTACTGTATTATCCATTGAAAATCACATTGTTGTTGGCACAGTCTCTTGTTCTAGATTACTGTCGTGATTACAGAAATATGTTGGTCCTGTTTATTGCTGGGATTAAAATGTTGGCCCTCCTCTCAAACGGAATTGGCTTTTTCTGGGTTGTGTGTGTTTCAGTCCTAGAAGGTTCTCACGATGTTCCCCCTCTGTAGGTGCGTGAGTACGAGTTGAGGAAGAACAACTTCTCAGACACAGGAAACTTCGGCTTCGGCATCCAGGAGCACATCGATCTGGGCATCAAGTATGACCCCAGCATCGGTATCTACGGACTGGACTTCTACGTGGTGAGTGGCGGGGAATGTCCGCACAGTGCGTTTTTTATATGCATACAATGGCCTGGGTCTTAGACGGGGATGAAATGTTTTATGTATTTAACTAAATGTTTTAACTTCCTTAACGGCCCTGTAAAGCCTATATGGCCAAACGAAATGTTCCATTTTCTTGGACACACTACATCCAGTCTGCAAACCTTAACGGTAAATGGCACAAGCTGTTTTACATTTATTAATATCTGGCTAATTTGTGCATATCCCAGGATGAGACCTTATATCAGAGTTACTGAAAACACTGACGTTTACATGTGCTAAGAAAAGCAATACTCTCTATATTCCAAACATGCATATACACTATTGGTGTGTGTAAATGCAGCTAATGTGGTTTGAAATTGGGGAAAAGCGGGGATCATTCAAATGAGATGCAGCAGTTCAGTTTCCCTCCCCAGATTGGACCCTTGTTTATATGGCTGAGATGTGTTGGTATGTAAATGAAACGTAGTGATGCAGATTATAATTTTTTTTGTTCAAAATTATAAACTATACATAGACTTTGAGTAATATAACACATCCTCTCTTTGCTACCTAGCGGTTGATATGTTCACCTTGTTGCGCACTAGGGCTGAGCCCGGACCTTCGTTTGTTATGTTGGCACTCAAATCTTAATTAATCGGGTTGAACCTCAGTTTTTTTTTTTTTTTATGTACTTGTTTATTTTACATAAAATATATCAGAATATCACAGTACTATGTTGTCTTTACAATAATTTGAAAGTCATGCACGGATGCAACATGTAGTTGAGATGAGGAGGGGTCACCGTCATACATTATCAGGAAATTAATCAATCATCACCTCCATTTCTTGGCAGACATGCAGTCGCTCAGTACTCATGTGTGAAATGTTCGGAGGTAGAACAAAGCCAATGCTATGTCTTCGGTACCGGTGTGTTTACTGTCTGCCGGTCCTATCCTCAATTGCTGGCACATTTTGACCAAATACCGGCTCGGTGACCACATGGTCTTTATGGGCCCGACTAGATGACTGAACGTATTCCAAAAGAAAGAAAAAAAAATCATGCCAAAAAAGACTCTCACCCGTCTTATTTCATAATTCGTTTCCGAATGGATGTTTGGATTGGATGATTTGGATTACCATCCAAACGTTATTGAAGCCTCCCATGACCAGTAAGTAGGTACTACTACTTTTAATAACCGCAGCCATAGGCGCCGATTTACGTTTCTGCGCGTGGGTGCTCAAAACAATTGATTGCCCCACGCCCAAGATAAACCTTATGCCATAGCCTACATGACTTGTTGCTATACGGATTTGGATGGAGTAAAACGCACACATTTCAGCACTATAGGAAATGAACGGCGACCGACACACGCATGCGCGCACACACGTAGAATCGTAGACCAAGTGCACAATCCAACACCACCGCGCGTGTGAGACACCCCTGCTAGAACACTCATAAAACGCAGCATACCATTAACAAGCCAGACCAGATCTAATCTAATATCTGGCACATACAGCAGCCATATTGAGTGCATTTCTTCTGTGGGTGCTCGAGCCCGGAAGCACCCACGGAATCGGCGCCTATGACCGCAGCAATATGCGCTACGTTAAAAGTGTAAATGTGCGCTATAAGTAAAGACGCGAGCGACGGTACTGAACCAGAAAAATTATTTAGGAGCAAATTTTTTGCATGATTTAAAAACTGGTTTGAACGTCCGTTTGAAAAACCCTGGCGAAGTTCGAATCCCAAAAACGGGCTTTGAGGACGGCTCTATTGCACACTCCCCTGCCCCACAAGACTTTCTTTGATGGTACTTTCAAAGAGGTACTCTTTGTATCACTGATTTGTGGTGTTTCATGTTTCATGAGCAGTGTTTCATTACTCTAATGTATTTGACCTGCAAATTAGATTTGCTCTTTTGGAACTCTTGTAATGATAACGAGTTATGTGGAATTGAGTGTCGGTAATCCCTATTTAACTAGCGTGGATTGTATCCATTCCCGAGAGAGGTTTGAATTTGATCAGGTTTTTCTTTATACTTAATAAGCTGTTGTAGGATTGAAAAGATTGTACTAACTTCACTATACCAACAGCTTTACTAACGACCACCTCCTCTATGCTCAGGTCCTTGGCAGACATTGTACTAACTTCACTCTTCTATGCTCAGGTCCTTGGCAGACATTGTACTAACTTCACTCTTCTTCTATGCTCAGGTCCTTGGCAGACATTGTACTAACTTCACTCTTCTTCTATGCTCGGGTCCTTGACAGACATTGTACTAACTTCACTCTTCTATGCTCAGGTTCTTGGCAGACCCGGATTCAGCATTGCTGACAAGAAGCGGAAAAGAGGCCGCATCGGTTACAGGCACCGCATCCGCAAAGAGGAGTCCATGCGCTGGTTCCAGCAGAAAGTGAGTATCTGTTCCACCTGCACCGACTTTGAAAGTGGGACGTTACTGCGGTCATATGGGGGTCACTGCTCCGGACCTGGGGCGACAGGGCCTTTGCTGCTGCTGCCCCCTCCCTCTGGAATGCCCTCCCCAGCCATATCAGTGATGCAAACACCCTGATATCGTGTATTATTTCTGTTTTTGTTTTGCCATAGTTTTGTTTCTTCTACCCATGTAAAGAGTCTTTGATCATCTGGAAAAGTGCTATATAAAATAGATGTAGTATTACTGCGCCGGGGGGGGGGCTGTTTCAATTGATTGCTACTAGGCACCCTTGAATTAGCAGTTGTTGGTGAGCAGGGATGGTTCATAACTCCTAAAGTGGTAACCCCTTGTGTTATGATGGGAGAAATGACATGACCAGCTATGTTCACATTAATACAGAACACACGGTGTGGATTGGATTTGCATATGGCCTAACTTTAGTTGGAAAATCTCGTTTCGATGTAATGTTGTTGCCAGGTGTGCAGTCGTGCACACACGCGGTTACACGGCGTGTTATTAGTAGTCACTCAGGGCAGAAGTGCGCGCAATGATAAGTACCCGGCCGTTGTAGAAAGCTACCCGGCCGGCACTTCTCACCTAGACTTTGCATAATAATGGGAACCTACGAGAAGGTGGGGGGCTGCTTGATCTCCATTGTTATGCATAATAATAATCTGTTCTGTGCGCAACTGAGGGAACATGTATGCACGTGGTGTGTAACCAGTTCCCATATTACGACTGCACCACTGGTTGTTGCTAATTAAAATTCTCTTCATAATTCTCTTTTTTTTCTTTGTCTCCTCAGTATGATGGCATCATCCTCCCCGGAAAGTAAAAGGACTATCTTTTTGACCTTGTTTGTAACAAACTAATAAAATTGAAAAAATGCCCCTGGTTGTTTCGTCTGGTCATTAGTAATAGAACTTGCTGTGTGTATACCGTGATAAATATTGCACTCTATTCTAAATGAAACTAATATTACTCTTAGTCTTATCTATTTTCGTAATGCGACCGAATATGTATGAGTTACAACTTTTATTGTCCCTGGAGGAGGTTCAGGATTTTCCCAGTACTTGGAAGAAATGTGGGCATCTTGTTTAGTTTTTACCTGTCACCACATGGGGGCAGGAGTTAGTTGGGAAGTAAACTCTGGTGCTTTGAAGTAGTATACTGGATGAGGTCTGTGCTATTTTGGGCCGTCTCGCCTTGTGTTGCAGGAAACACTTGGTAACCAGGGAATCGAATGACTTGTTAAAGCCCAGTGAGATGAATGAGCGGCAGGCAACATGAGAGAAACCTATGCTTTTTTTTTTATTTTTACCATAAGTCAATTGGGCCATTTCTATAGAGGGAATGCATTCATTTAGGATTCCATCTGTAGAAGGCTTTACCAGAGTGTTAGGCTGATGCTGGGGAAATAATGAGCAGCCCTGTTGGAGATCAGGAGAGGAACTGTTTGACGTCTATTGAGCTAAAGAGGTCCACTGTAAGGTTATGTAAGGGATAATGTATAGCTACGAGGTCATTGTCGCAAAATAATTGACCGACACAGAGTTTAAAAACGTCAGTGAAGGTTGACCGACACAGAGTTTAAAATACCGAGCCGCCTCTGCGAGGTGTTTTAAACGTCAGTGAAGGTCAATTATTTTGCGACAATGATCGAGTATAGCTATACATTATCCCGCTTATTACATGGCTAACTTACTAACAATATACCTAATTCATTCATTCAATATACCTAATTCATTCATTCAATTTCGCAACAGTAACACTGGTTCTGGCTCCGCTGAGTGCTCGTCGCTCCGCCCCCCAGAAGCTTCCCCGGCAGTTTGCACTGATGTCAGTGGGCTTGATTGCGCACAGCGGTCATTATTGTGGGCTTGGTTGCGAACAGCTGCGCATAGCGGTCATTATTGTCTGATAACTGACCTCTGACGCGCGCTATTGACCAATCACAAGCAAGCATTTCGGCGAATGTGAAAACGCCATGTAATAAAGTCTTGTTACCCAAGCGAAGGCTCTTTATGCAATGGACAAAGAGGGTGTATATTCTAGATGCAAAACTGAACAAATCCTAAATAAAGGGGGTATTGTCCTGTGAAGCCTAAATGTTGTTTGTGGAGGGTGTCTTGGATTCTCCAGGCTACTAAGATGACCTGCACATGGTTAAAGGAATACGCCAACATTATTGGAAATGCTTACTATCTTCTTGAGTCTGCACAAAAATATGGATACCAATTTCCTCTGTGCGTTCAGTATAAAGTTAGCCTAGCTTTGCACAAATTAATTTGAAGTGGATACGGACCGCTAGCCTCCCGGAGTTTTATGCTAGGCTAGCGGTCCGTATCTGCTTCCAATCATTTGTGCTAGGCTATAGCATGCAGCCCGATAGCTTTCTACTGAACACACAAGGGGGGGATTGGTATCTAATCTATCTTGTCTTTGTATTTGACATAATCTTGGCATGTTCCTTTAAATGCTTGTTTCATTATGTTATCTGAGAGAGTCCAATCAGGGGAACTTGGTCCTGATGAAATACCTTAAACTGGATCCCCTGTGAATGTGGGTGATGAATTTCTAGCGGCACACTCAATGGTATTTAAATGAAATAAGACGGGAGACATTGCTTTGATCAGATTGGCTTTATTCAGTGAAACTCCAGTGCCTTGCTGTTGGGCACCTCGGCCCAGGACACACTTACCACTCAAAACGCCATCCTTGCCGTAGCGGGGAGACAAATACAGAGGGGTTTTCATCAAATAAACCAGATTAGCCTCATTGTATTACTTCAATCAACCACTAACACTGCGCTTGGCAGAATGTCTTCCTACTTGGAAGTTTCACTGGTTCCTCGGTTGTTAGATTGTTAGTTTCATTACAGATCAGATGGCTGAGGATTGCATTGTTTCATACAAACACTGGTGAGAACGATAAAGGCTCATAAATGTAACTGCTACCTAACCTGACATGCCTGTTGCATCTTTATTTGTCTTTTCACATCCCATGTTTTCAAAAGTAGGTGTCTTTATGTTATGACTTAAGAGGAAAGGCGTTATTTTCGCTTTAATGTCTTATTTATCACGTTTCAACTCACGTGTGTTTGGTTTATTAACAGTGCCATCCTCATGTTCACCTACACCTCTTTGCGTCATTGCGCTTAAAAAACATGTTTAAATAAGGCATCGTTACACTTTATTTTATTTAAATATTACTTCTGTTATTATTGAGCTAGTCTACTTTTGACAAATACGTATTTTCACAAGTAATACAATATGGATTTTATGTTATTGGTGACCTCACCTGTTCCATTTGGTTTAATGAGAAATGTTAAACGTTTGTCAGAGAGGGATCTTATTGCAATATTTGCCAAAAGAACGAATGGCTCAATCCTAACACCCAAACACTCATCATTCAATCTGGTCTTCTGTACACTTGCTTGTGCATGCATACAGTACACACCCACACACACACACACCCACATCATCACAGTCCATCGTACACTATCTAGGTTACTGTGATACATATTTGTACACATACTGCAAATGGATTCACAGTTGTTTTCACATTTGCCAACTACTACGGCCTCGTTCCATCTAACTCCCTACTGTGTGCCTACTGTTCCTAATGTACCACCCAAAACAAACTAGTCGCCAGCCCTGCTGTTCCGTCCCTCCTTCCTCTCTCAGCTCTCTTTTTCTTCTATTACCCCCTCCGCTTTCCTCCATCGCTACGAACTCGTGAGACCGCCAGACTCCACAAACTATCTTTCCTGTTCAAGAAAAAAAAAGGAGTTGATTTTGACTAATAGAAAAGAGACCTCACGCACCACCCGGACGCTCTCACGAGCTCATGAGCTCCATCCTTCTTTTTATTTTATTTTTTTTTTTATCTCTCCATCCCTCCATATCCCTCTTTTTCTCTCTAGGCTGTTACAGTCTGTGACGGGGTCACACTGCTCTCTCGGCTCCTGTTCTTCGCCGGCTGCGGCTGCGGCTGCTCCTCGTGGACCCCCGGGGTGTTGCGGTGCTGCTGCCTGCGGGCCGCCGGGCGGGGCGGCAGGGTCAGGGTGCAGCAGGACACGCCCACCGTGGGCTCCGGCAGCTCTTCTGCCAAGGACCAGCTGTCCGTGGCGGGGTCGTACTTCTGGACGGCCGCCTTGTAGCGCTTCTCCGCTTCGTTCCACCCTCCCAGGAGGTACAGCTTATCGGCCAGGGGCGACAGGCCAGCGGTGCTCACGCCGAGGGGCAGAGGGGCGGCGCGGCTCCACCGGTCGCCCTCGGGCGAGAACACCTCCACCGAGAGCACGTCCACGCGCTCTCCGCCGGGCCCCAGCTGGCTCCCTCCCATCACGTACACGTTCCCCCCGACTGTAGCCGAGCAGTGCCAGCCGCGGGGCGTCTCCATGGAGGCCTTCTCGCTCCAGGAGTCGCTGTTGATGTTGTACCACGCCACGGAGCGGGAGTAGGCGCAGTTGATGTAGCCGCCGGTCACCAGGATGTCTCCGGAAGGCAGGGTGGCGCTGGCGTGGCAGCAGCGGGGGACCTCCATGGGCGCACGGATCTGCCAAGTGTTGGAGGAGGGCAGGTAGCTCTCGGTGGTGGCCAGCAGGCCCTCCACGTTGCGGCCGCCGATGGCAAACAGCCGCCCGCCGGTGGCGGCCAGGGAGAAGTGGGTGCGGCGCTGACGCATGCTGGTCAGGTGGAGCCAGGTGTTGAAGCGAGGGTCGTATCTGTCGGAGCAAAGGCACAGTGTCTTATTATGAATAGAATAGAATAGTAATCTTTTAATATCCAGAGGGAAATTCGGCACTACACATCGCTCACATTGAACAACGATAAACATTTAGGTAGTCGATGGGACTAAAATAAGAATAAGAATATAATAATAATATTAAAAATAAGAATAAAATACCGTCCGGGATATACATTCTGGTATGTATATACATTCTAAAATCTTAAATTTAGACTGCTAAATTGGTACACCTTCATTTATAAAGCAATTATTGGTCAGCTCCCTTTTTACCTCGGTTCATACCTCACCATCACATCAAACCCATTTGACAGCTTACGATCCCAGGACTATTTATATGCCTCAGTACCCAGAACCCGCACAGAGTTTGGGAAAAGGGCCTTCATGTTCTCTGCTCCCTCTGCCTGGAATGGACTTCAAAAAACGTTGAAACTGCAGGCCCTCACTACCATATCTGATTTTAAAGTTCAAATTAAGGGCATTTTAAAGAATGAGATGGGAGAATGTCGATGCTTCACTGCATAATGTGGTGTTATATTTCATATTTTTAACTTGACCTTCTCTCCCCAGCAACCTCCTGCAAAGCCTCACCTTCCATCCTCTTTCTACCTTTTTACCCTACCCTCCAATCTCCCCCAATCCTATTCAACCTTGTTTGCTGCAGCTCAAATGTATCCCCTTGCCCCACGTTGCCTTTTATGTCTTTGTCTGTGTTTTGTGTATTTGTATGTTTGTTTTTGTTTTGCTGCCATTTTGGCCAGGTCTTGCTAAGAAAATTGATCTTTGATCTCAAATGACTACCTGGTCAAATAAAGGTAAAATAAAAAATAAATATAAACTATCCAGCCAAAAATATACAGTAAAATGTACAGTAATAAGTGTAAAAAATGTAAAGTGTCCAGGAAGAGGTGAAGTGAAGTGACACTTATTACCGTTTCTAAGTGTGGCTGAATATTTCCATACATATCCATACATATTTGGAGGTGTGGCCGGGGGTATCCTCTCTCCTCTCTCCACGTACCTGCTCAGGGTGCTGACGGCGTGCTTGGCCTGGTTACGGGCGTCGTTCTGGTCCTCTCCTCCGGCCACGTAGAGGAAGCCGTCCATCACAGCGACACACTGGTTGAAGCTCTTAGCGGGCAGCTGAGACTGGTGGCGCCAGGTAGCGCCTCCATCACGCGGGTCTCTCCACAGAACCTGGAGATACCAACGGGGGTTCAAATGGGGTCTCTTTTAACTCCTTTATTTTTTATTTTTTTTGTGTATTACTATAGTATTCCATGTTTTCTTTTTTTATTTCCTGTGAGGTGCTTTGAAAACGAAATAAGTGCTATATAAATAATAATAATGATGATGATGATGATGATGATGATGATGATGATGATGATGATGATGATGATAATGAATATAATAAAGATGAGGCTTATTCACAACAGATTCCTTTAGCTTTTCTTGCTTTTCCCTTTGTTGGTGACTCCACATGTACTTGAAATCACCACTACACCTGTTCTTAAAGTTGTTGTTTCGTTGTTGTCTTGTGTAGTTCAGTGGGTATAGTAGAAGATAGCACATTATTAGGGGTTTCATTGCCACTGGGGCCACCCGTCCTAAAACTGATATGTATGCACCCCATAGTACTAAGATAACTTGGGATAAAAAGTAAAACTCCACGAAATGGCATATGTGATATTTTAACACTCTGGACCCTTCTTGCTTCATACTTTCCCATCTCTTACAAAGGAGAGATAATTAGAAAGTTAAACAACCCGCCGTGGTTACCTCCACCTCTCTTCTCTATTCTACATTCTGTCTTCGCTTAGTCTCTCTTTCTCCTCTCCTCTCCTCTCTCAGCTCCTCTCCTCCCTTTCCCCTCTCTCACTCACCACTCCTGTTCTCCATCAGAACCTCTCTCTCTCTCTCTCTCTCTCCCTCCCTCCCCTCTCTCTCCCCCCCCCCCCCCTCTCTCTCTCTCTCTCTCTGTCTGTCTCTCTCACTCCCTCACTCTCTCCCTCTCCCACCCCCCCCCCTCTCTCTCTCTCTCTCTCTCTCTCTCTCTCTCTCACACACTACATTATTACCCACCTCGCGGCTGAGGGCGCGCTCGGTGATGGCGGGGCGCCCGCCGACGGTGATCAGGGTCTGCTGCCCCCCGCGGACCTGTGTGCGTCGGGACTGCAGCGTGTTCTGCTGGTAGGGCAGCAGGTGGTAGTTCATGGCGTCCACCAGCAGGCGGTGACACTGAGGGTCCAGCATCATGCGGGCCACTGGCTGGATCTGGCTCACCAGCTCGCTGGCTGGGATGGTCTCGAAGCGCACGTGAGTCAGGAGCTCCGCAGCGTGCGACTGTCGCTCGGGGTCAAAGTCCAGCCACTTCATGGCCATCTGTGGAGAGCAACATTCATGAATGTAGTATAGTAGATTGATTGATTGATTGAAAAGTTTATTAACAGATTGCAGAATGGGTACAGTACAGTACAGCTCAATACATACAATTGTTAAGTAAGGGGATGATGCAGACCAGAGAAAGACTTTCGTCTTGTTTACATCAGGGTCCCCCATTTTCAATTCATCATATGACACACACGACATACAGATAGACAGTACTGCTACATCTATACATTTATGACATACCAGATTTGCAAATACAGTACTCTGTTTGTGATACTAAAAAAAATCCAGAAAAAGAGTGTATATACATTTGACATAGAAACTGTACATTGGAGGAGGTTGGGTAGGCGGGGTGGGGTTGGGTGGGGCTGTACATTGGAGGTGGGGGGTACTATAGAACATAGAACAATTAAGTTATACATTTTCCGTGAGCAAATGGGGGACCCTGATGTAAACAAGACGAAAGTCTTTCTCTGGTCTGCATGACTGCATCCCCATAACAATTGTGTGCATTGAGCCGTACTGTATTGTACCCATTCTGCAATCTGTTAAGTTTTCAATCAATCAATCAATTAATTGCTCTGTCGAATCTGTGTGCTTTCCTTTTTGTATGTAGACTTTCTGCAAGATTCAAGATTCAAGAGATTTTTTTTTGTCACATACATACACCAGACACAGGGCCGGATTAACGACCGGGCCGTTTGGGCCGCGGCCCGTGGGCCTCTAGTGACGAGGGGCCTCCAAATTATTATTATTTTTTTTATTTTCTTTGATTTTTTTCTTCTTTTTTTTGAGATCGATGTCATACTGTGACACTGAAATGAAAAAATATTTCATCAACAAAAATATTTAGTCAACAAAAATATTTCATCAACTAAAATATACAGTACGTCACACCCCGTGCCTCTCCCTGCCGTCTGCAAGTGGCTAATCTTGAGTTTCCGACCCCCCAGTAAGCTAACCATGGATAAATCCAAAAAAAGGGAAGTCTGAGGAAAATAGAGTGTTTAATTCAGCGTGGACAGATTAATTTGCTTTCACGACTAACAATGCAGGCTTACCTGTATAGCCTATGCCTGATATGTGGTGCGGAATTTTGCGAACAACGATTACTGTCATTTTGATTACTGTAGTTTGCCTGGTATGTAGCCTTGGTTAGTGGCTGCCCCACCAATGTTTTACATATAAAAACGCCACTGTGCGTGCATGCACGTGTATGTGTGTGTGGGGGCCTCCACAAGAGTCTGGCCCAGAGGCCTCTGAATTCTTAATCTGGCCTTGACCAGACATGTAGTGAAATGAAGGTGGCCATGCCCGCCTCGATTGTGCAAAAATACAAATAATAAAATAGAATAGACATGATAAAAAGTAATGTGAATAAAATACAATGCTAAGCTTAAGAAATAAAGGTAATGAGTATATAATACAATAATATACAAATATACAGTTATGTTTTTAAAGTGACCTTTTTTGTAGTGTATGTGTATTTGTGTGCGGTGTGTGTGTGTGTGTGTGTGTGTGTGTGTGTGTGTGTGTGTGTGTGTGTGTGTGTGTGTGTGTGTGTGTGTGTGTGTGTGTGTGTGTGTGTGCGTGTTCATGTGTGCTTGTGTGTGTGGAGAGATCAGTGTTCTGATGGCCTGGGGGAAGAGCTGAGTCGGAGTCTCTCTGTTCTTGCTGCAGAGTTAATTCTTGGTTCCTTGGTGGCCTAGGTGGCTGTATATTTGTTTTCCATTGTTGCAAAAAAGAAGAACCCACATTCTGCGCGTTAGGAAACATGTCTCGTTCATTCTAGGTGTTGTGAAGGGCCAGATTAAACCGAATATATATATATTTATTTATATATATATATTTAATTGTATTTGTATATTCTCTAATATTCCCTGATATCCCTTGTATATTCCTTGTACAATATGCATTGAATATCCATTCTAGCCTACTGAACATCCCATAATAGTCTCCATTCTACTATTGGTCGAGACCTTGGTGCCAGGCTGCCATACCCCCCAGACCCAGTTCAGACGTACCGCTCAACATGTACGAACAAGTCCTAGTTCCGCGTAGGAATCTGGCTACCGCACCACTAACGGTACTATTTGTTCATAGTGCGTATATATACTGCGCTACTAAAGTAGGACTTCCTTTTTAGTCCAGTTTCTTACCCTCCAATAGAGTGACAGACGTAAAGCCTCCCCGCGACGCCACGTGTGGGAGTAAGGCCAAGTTCGGCCTACCATCGGTATTGAGACATCGTGTATATTAATATTTGAATAGTCATATTTGGCACTATATCGTCGAGTTGGACGTAGTCTATTAAGCTAATAATAGTCTGTTAATATATAGTGCTTCGTACGGTGAGAATACTATCGTAGTCAGTACCCCATCGTTTCGGGCAGAGAACTGGCTGCTTATCCAGGGTGGCCGACCCCATGTGAGGCTGCACCCGAGGAGCCCCAGAGCCGACGAGCGAGTGGACCTGCATACCGGATTATTCTACCGACGACAGCCCGCCTTCCCAGGCACGGATTATGCTTTGTATACAGTGATTATTCTATGGATAAAGACCAACACTGCCGTGTGTTGGAAACCCCCCCCCCGGAGAGGACGACAGGTGAGGAGACGCTCTACACGACGAGGTCGCTTCACGTCTCTCCATCGTGGACCGAAGGAAGCCGGCCCACAGAGAGTCCAACTGCTTTCATCTGTGGATCGAGGATCGCTGAGGCACCGAGCCGCACAACCGTGGGTTCTCCCAGGATACCCTCGGCCAGACGGATACAGCCAGACTCTACCCCCCCCCCCCCTTCTCCAGTTGTCTTACAAGCGACCGGAATTCCCCCCTAGTGTATCCAGTTCTATAATCATTAAAGTATCATTGCTATTATTCCTTAAATATTCCAGGTTGTATATTTACCGCCTGCGCCACCAGAGATTGGACGTTCTCTATTGATATACCAACGAATACTCATTTGCCATAAAAGTGCATCCTATTTCAAATCATAAATGTAATTAAGTGATTGCTCTACATACCTTTTGCTATGTATTAATTATTATTAAACGCAGACTTTCGACTTGGTACATTTGTGTTGGATCGTTTCATCTACGTGGGAGTGTTTACCATAATTATTTATGCCTAGTACTGGGTGGCCAGAGTCTAAAGTACAAGAGGTAGTGGTAGTAAGTATCATATCTAACAATACAGTCAGGGAATTGTACCCCTCAGTTACACTAGGCATACGTCTGGTATCGCGAGACGGCTGAACAAGACAGTACACCAGACCCTTTGAGGTGAGTGGTGTGTCAAAGTGTCTATTCTGTACACACTGTACACAATTACATTGAGTTAAACTTAGTCTCGCACTGACAGCCTCACATTGGTATGGAAGAGCTGAGTGAAGTTAATTTAGTTAAACTCGCACTGACACAGTTGGTCTTGTTTATAAATACAACTTTGGGGTGTTTCCCTTCCTCTGCTTCTTTGCTATTTGCGTCTGTAATGGTGTTGTATATTAATAAGCCGTGCTTGCTGCGAGCGAGTTCACGTTAGTGCACGTTAGTTCACGTGATTGGCTCAGGATCGTAAGAGCTGTGTTATGCCCTGAACAGATGGTCTGAGGTCTGTTTTTAGGTTCCGCCGAAAATAGCTTTGGGTCTTGGTGCAGAGAGGTGTCACTGGTCCTAGATATGCTTTAACAGTCTCAAACCCAGTGTAACGGAGGTACCGCGTGTCTATCCACAGTCACAATGGACAGTGTAGTGAAGTGGCTGTGGACGTTAAGCGGTACTGCAAGTAAACTCACTCCCCAGAGGCATCCAGACCCATTACTAAGAGGTCAGTTCACCTCTTGGTATAGCGGTCGGCGATGTCGCCCGCGGCGTGGGAGACTGGGGTTCAACTCCCACTCAGGGCATGTCAAATGAGACCGGTTTCACCAGCATGGGTTGGGGTATGACGCGCAACTGAATAAAACCTAAAGTGAGGCGATAGGAGCTGTGCTCCAAAGGCATTTACATCCATTATGGATTTGCTGATATTATATACTAACAATGAGGGAGTGCAACAGGAACTATTTAATTATACTATGTTATCACCCTGGAAACACAAGAATCCCACTTGAATCCTGAGACCTTTTGAGAGCAGCGTGAGCCTATTATTCCAATTATATATGGTCACAAAATATGAAAAAAAATCCTTTCAGACACTTCTTACATTTATGGGAGATCAGTTGTAAGTATTTTTCCACCAGCCATCCTAAAAATAGCTTGCTAGCATTTTGAAAAGGATTAGCTTTCCTCATTGTAGCTACTGGGTGTCAAAACACTGCTAACGGTTCGCCTACCACCGCAGAAACCCGGGTTCAATTCCCGGCAGCGGTACCTCTGGCTTGGTCGGTCGTCCCTATAAACTTATTGGCAGTGTTCTCTGGTGGGGTGTGAGTCCTGGTCGTTGCAATAGCGACTCCTACTGGTCCGATTGGGGCGCCTGTTCAGCAGGGAGGGGATCTGGTGGAGATAGCATGAGCATGAACCTCCGTACACGTGAAACTCCTCGCTGTCGGGTGAAAAGAAGCGGCTGGCAACTCCACATGTATCGGAGGAGGCATGTAGTCGTTCTACACTCTCCCCAGGAAGGGAATTGGCATAACGAAATTGGGGGATGGGAGCAAATGTTAAAATATATATATTTTTTTAACGGCTAATTGTTTTGGTTCACTGAAAGTATCAAAACAGAACCTCCTCCCCTCCATTCTATCAAGTGCCTGATGGAATGTAAATAATAAACCTCACTGTGTCCTTTTAACCCTTTTCACTGCCACACTACCAAACGGTTAACCCTTCCACTGTGACAATACAGAAGGTTAACCCTTTCACTGCCGCACGACAGCATGGTTAACCCTTTCATTACCGGTTAACCATCTGTAGTGTGATAGTAAAGGGTTAACCTTCTGTAGTGTGGTAGTGAAAGGGTCGTTAACATAAGGTAACCCGGCGTCGAACTCTGACCTCGAAGGCGGCGACCTCAGAGGGCACCACCAGGCCATCGTCCTGCAGGAAAGCGATGATCTGCTCCAGGGTCAGCTGGGTGAAGAGCGCGGTGTCGGCGAACGCCACGAAGTTCTCCAGGACGAAGCGGCGGGCGGCGTCGCGGACGGGCAGCAGGCTGTACGCGGAGGCAATGTTCCAGACGTAGACGCAGGTCTGAACGTTGAGCTCGGCCAGCAGGAAGTCCATGCACATCTTCAGGAGCGCGGGAATCTGCAAGGTGGCAGCGGCCGAGACGGTGCAGCCGATGGTGTAGAGGGACATGTGGACACGGCCCAGGTAGGCAAAGGTGATCACGTTGGCCAGGCCTGGGATAGAGAGAGGGGACAGATGCAGCAGATGAAGTTGGCTGTCTGACATAGTCATGGGGGACCTATAGGCTGGACAAAATATGCCTCCTAAAGTGTCTAAACGGAAGTACAGGCTACAGGAGTTCCGGTTTCCACAAAACAATTATAGAAACGTGTGAAGTGCACAATATTTCCTCGTTTAAGCCACTGCAACGGCTTTGCCTGAACAACTTACTACATGACCGGGACATTCTAGCTTGTTTGCCGACAGGATTCGGGAAAAGTTTGGTCCGTTCGGAGGCAGCTTCCAGGGGAAGTACATACACCGGAAATTATACCCCATAGACACTTTCGGCAGTAGTTCTTTACCAGGCTTTATCTCATGGAGATAAAACTGGGAACGAGGTTATGGGGGACCCTGATGTAAACAAGACGAAAGTCTTTCTCTGGTCTGCATCCCCTTAACAATTGTGTGTATTGAGCCATACTGTATTGTACCCATTCTGCAATCTGTTAATAAAGCTCTCAATCAATCAATCGGGTATTCACGAGGGATGAAGAGCATTCGACGTACATTTTCATTCTGGTTAAAACAGCAAAGTATGTTTTTAACTTCACACTGGTATTTGGACTTACCGTGTCTCAGGCAGAGACACAATGTCAGATATGGATAATGGTTGGAATGGTGGGTGGGTGATGAACCACTGTTTGATGAACATTGTTACTCAGCTGATAAGAGTTGTACCCTTCCTGCTGACTTGTCGTACAGAACTTGTATGTCGCTTTGGATAAAAGCGTTCAGCTAAATTTAAATGGGTGGCTGGATGGAGGGATAGATGGAGGGATCAGGGGTGGATAGAGGGATGGATGGATAGACATAGGGAAGAATGGATGGCTTGAAACATAAATGGATGGGGCAACATTATTAAAGCAACTAAAGCATTTGCCCATGTTTAGTTGAGTTGAAACTAACACTTGTGTGGTGATTGTTTATTTTGTTAAAAAAAATGTATTATTGTAGTTTTTATGACTTTGTGTGTATACTGTATTTTGTATTTCTTTTAGTATTTCTGTTTTTATATTGTACAGCACTTTGGTACAACTTCGGTTGATTTAAATGTGCTTTATAAATAAAGTTGACCTTGACCTTGACCTTGAAACGTTGACATATAGACATAGCCTACCCAGAGGGGAGAGGGAGGGCAACTCCAGGCGTTTCATCGCAGGATCCTTGGCCAGGATCTCCCTGAAGTAATGGCTGACTGAGGCGATGACCAACTTGTGGACATCAAAGGCCTTGGTCTTACAGGCCAGCTCCAGGTCAGTCAGGAACCTGGGAGAGGAGAGGAGAAGAGAGAGCAAAGGGTAGATGGTATGAGAGGAGAAGAGAGAGCAAAGGGTAGATGACATGAGAGAAGGATGAGAGGAGAAGAGATAGCAAAGGGTAGATGACATGAGAGAAGGATGAGAGGAGAAGAGAGAGCAAAGGGTAGATGACATGAGAGAAGGATGAGAGGAGAAGAGAGAGCAAAGGGTAGATGACATGAGAAGAGAAGAGAGGAGAAGAGAAAACAAAGGGTAGAAGATGATATGAGAGAAGGATGAAAGGAGAAGACAGGAGGAAAACAAATTAATGCAGTCAAACATGATACATGGTACAAACAAACACAATTTGGTTCAAACCAATGCCATACAATACAATAGGATATATACAGCATAGCCTACCTATTATTCTCACCGTATATATATATATATCCACACCTGTCTGTATTTACCTGCACATAGTCCGTTTACATATCTGTAGATACTATATGTTACATTTGCACTCTGGTTGGATGCCAAACCTCTTTTCGTTGTACTGTACTTGTGCGGTATGATGACAATACATTTGAATCTAATCTGAATCTAATCTGAAGTAAAATGTTTGACTCAAGTACTCAATTGCCACACAACACACACTGGGGCAGTTAGGGGAGAAGGACCTGTATTGGTGCTCTTCAGTGAACCAAAGCACCTGCCTGGAGCAGTCAGGGGTTTTTGCTCACAGACGTCGATAAGGTTGGACATGCTGGCTAATCACGGGACGTTTCTCACAAAGCAATAGGCCACAACATGGCCCTTACCTCTCTTGACGCATTTTGCTCAGTTCGTCCAGGAGGGCGTTCCCATGCATGGGTCGCGTCAGCTCGCTGCCCAGGCCCAGGCCTCTCTCTCCGGGCTTGATGATGGGGATGGGCAGGGCCAGGTTGAGGCTGTTCAGCTGCACGATGTCCAGCGCTGCCATCTGCTCGATCTTCTTGGCCCCGCCCTCCACCACCACCACACCGTCACCACGGCACTCCACCTTCATTTACATTTACATTTACATTAAAGTCATTTAGTTGACGCTTTTATCCAAAGCGACTTACAAGTTCTGTACGACAAGTCATCAGGAAGGGCTCAATTGAGTATTTTGTTCATCAAAGTGTTGAGTGCTACAGTGTAGGTTAGTATATTAGGACAAGTGCATGACAGTAAGGTTAGTTATTTTTTTAAATTTTAAAATTTGTATTTTATTTTATTTTTTTAATTTTATTTACCTTCAGGCCGGTGATGGCGGGGGTCGTCTCTACGTCCACCTGAGTGATGGCCTCCATGGCGGCCTTCTTCGTACGTGACACCCTCTTCTTGGGGGCCATGGTGCTTAGTTGTTGTATTTATTTACTTTGTCTGGGCCTTGGTCTAAGTTTCCTTAGGGGAGACACTGTACGGTTTCTTAGGGGAGACACTATACGGTATGCGGCAGGTTTCTCCTAAGTCAACCTAAGGCTTCGGCTACTCGACAGACAAGGTCACTGGTTTACTTGCCAAACTTTCCAACTGATCAACAAGGTCACACGGTTTGTTGTTTTCGCGAGACTGTGGTGAACTCTGACTTCCTGTGTCACTGACAATGACACCACAGACACTCCGCTACTCTCTCACACTGAAACGCTGAGGGAACAACAGACAGACAGACAGACAGACAGACAGACAGACAGACAGACAGACAGACAGACTGACAGACTGATAAGCTATGTATGTATTCTCTGCTGTTCACAGAGTAGGAGAAGGGACATATGTATACTGGCGTGGAGCGTGGTGGGAGGGGGTGTTGGTTGCTTGGTGGGGTGGGTTCCAGTGCAACACAGCAGACGGTGCCTAGAAACAAAAGAGGGAGAGAAAAATAAAAGTTTATAAGTATCGTTTAACAAGCGCAGAGGTGTGAGCTGTCCAAACACTAATACGGTCTGAAGGAGGAAGCCTGCACATACTAACCAAACAAATACTGTGGCATTGAGGCAATTAGGTAAAATGACGAGTATTGATTGTTACCCAGTGACCCACACAGTAATGCTGTGTGAGCTTTACTCACCCTCTTAATTATATATATATATACTGTGTATATAAATGGTGCATTTATACAGCAGCTTTTATCCAAAAAGCTTTACAATTTTGTTCCTCACATTCACCCATTCACTCACACATTCACACACCGATGGCGGAGGCCACCATGCAAGGTGCCAACCTGCTCACCAGGAGCAGTTAGGGGTTAAGTGTCATGCTCAAGGACACTTCGACATGCTGCCCGGGAGGAGCGGGAATCAAACCGGGAACCTCCGGATTACCAGACGACAGCGCTACCTCCCGAGCCACTGTCGCCCCCAATATATACGTATATATATTCTTTACACTATTTAAATGACACACAAAATCTTTGTCTTAAAGGGAGGAAGATGGAAGTCACCACCACACAGGATCTTGAAACATTACAAAATATCCAGTAGGAGGTGAACATTCCAACCAAATGGTGTACAGCAGGGGTGTCAAACTCATTTTCACAGAGGGCCACATCAGCATTATGGTTGCCCTCAAAGGGCCAAAGACCGTATAAATGTTAATGTAATGTAAAATAAATGTAGCTACTCATTTACATATTGTTAAACATGTTGTTTCTGTATTTATTACTTATTCAAGTTATACATATTGCATATGCATTTGCATAGATGTAAAAATATGTTAGCTTATGTTATTTTAACAAATAATTTTAGTTTATCAGAACCCTATATTACTCCATTACCATTACCATTCAAGTAAATAACAAAGAATAATATCATCAAATACAAGCTATGACCTTTTTGTCACAGTCAAGAGGGGCAGAACTAACAACTGTGAGCTGCAAAGAACGCGTGGGACAGATGTAGCAGATGTTACAAAAACAAATGGCTGCACACAACCTTGCAGAGGCCATACATCCAACTAATGGAAGATAGTTTAATTAACTTTAATTAACAGATTGCAGAATGGGTACAGTACAGTACAGCTCAATACACACAATTGTTAAGGGGATGCAGACCAGAGAAAGACTTTCGACTTGTTTACATCAGGGTCCCCCATTTTCAATTCGTAATGAAATTGCTATTATGTGTCTGCATGAACACACAACTGTAACTGTACTCAAAAATAACAAAATAAGGGTTGTCTCAGTTCACAACTATATTGGTCAAGTTTTGGGTGGGACTTGTTTGCGTCCCTACAGCTTCTTATTCAATTGAGCGAGATGCTCGGTTATGTCACACAGCCAGCTTGCATCTGACAGTTCAGACAATATTTCTTCAACCCTTTGTTACCTATTCCGCCTGGATCTATTTTGTATTTTGGGCTGTAAAATTGTCAAAGAATGTCTGAGGAGTAAGTGCTTTTGGCTTTTTTCCTTTGTTACTTCATCAATACCTCAGATGTTCAACACGCATGTATGTGTAAGAATGTGTAATAACTAAGGCTGTCAAAGCTTTATTAACGCATTAACCCACAATTATTTTAACGCCGCTATTTTTTAACCCAAGATTAATGTTAAAAAAAAATAAAAAATTTACCAGAGCTCTTGGGGGGCCACATCAAATGACGTGGCGGGCCGCATTTGGCCCGCGGCCCATGAGTTTGACACCTATGGTGTACAGTATACTTGCTAACTAACGTTAGCCAAACTGTTCTAATCTTCTGACATCATGCCCACTGACTTGTGCTGAGTTGTAAAAGGTCTGGCAAGGGTGAAGCACGTTGTGAAGTTGGTAACCAGATAGCTAGCCATTTCTTAAAGGAACACGCCAACATTATGGGGAATACACTTACCGTCTTCTCCAGAGTCAGACAAGAAGACAAATACAAATGTCCTCTCTGTGCCTTCAGTAGAAAGCTATCCGGCTGCAAGCTAGCCTAGCTTAGCACAAATGAGTGGAAAGGGATACGGACCACTAGCCTAGCTTAAAACTCCGGAAGAGGTGTTTTTGGCCAACAGCTAGGCTAACTAGTCCATATCTGATTCCATTTATTTGTGCTAAGCTAGGATAGCTTGCAGCCGGATAGGTTTCTACTGAACGCATAGAGGAAATTGGTAGATCTATCTTCTTGTCTGACTGTAAGACAGAAAGCACATTTCCCCATAATGTTAGCATGTTCCTTTAAATCAAAAAGCAAATTCAACCTAATGAATCTAGTTGACAAAATTTGGGGAACCAAGGGAAAGCCCCCCCCCCACACACACACACACACCCATCTCTCTCTCTTTATGTATGTGAAAGGCTGTGTGTGAGTGACAGGTGCGGGTGTCCGTTGGGGGGTGAGGGGGCAGATTTGGAGTACAGACAGGGTCAGGTGGCTTGTATTCCTACTCTGTGAACTGACATGCTGTGTATTTCAGCCACTGGACAACTGGGGAATCTTACTCATGCGTGCAATGGGCCATGGCTGGCAAACTGCCAGCACATTAGTGAGGGAAACTAATAGAACATCTACTGACCATGGTTTGAGTGACTGAAAAAAACAGCATGGGGAACAGACCGTTATCACATGTCAGGTGTCCTCAAGATAAGATAAGATAATTGGGAGTGCATCTTAGGGCGGTGAAACACGGACACAACTGTGGTGGGTCTCTGAATGGTTGTTGCCCTACCGCTTGAACCTTCTCTCTCCTTGCATAAGTGAGACGGAGCCTGGATCATGTGAAAGATGTGGCTATTCATGAGTTGGGAGGGGAAACAGCCACTGCACAAAATAGTTGTAGACTGAGTGACAACAACTGCTGTCAGGTCTAAATGCAATTCAGTACGTGTTTAACCCTTTCACTGCCACACGACAGAAGGTCAACCCTTTACTATCACACAACAGACGGTCGCCGAATCCGATTCGCAAACCTTTCTTACACGTCATCCATTCTCTTTCTCTCCCCCTTGTTCCCTGTCGCTCCCATAAAGTAGCTGCACCTTAGATAAAGGCGGACGAAATGGACTCGATCATAAAAGGAACACGCCAACATATTATGTGCAAAATCAGTATTGTTTTTTGGTGAAATGCCCCAAAAGCAGTGAGCATGACAGGGTAGCAGGACCTCCTCTCCCACTATCCTATCTGGAAAGCCTTCTCTCTCTACTGTCTCTCTACTCTCTCTTACTCTCTCTACTCTACCCTTCACAGTTCACACACAGTGATTTGATTCTGGTTCTTCTCAGTTCAGCCTCCACCTGCTCTTTATCACTTTGTAAACAGACACGCAGCACCAGCTGTGTCCCTCTCTTCCTGATACAGGCAAGGAAGTCTTGAGAAAGAAGAAAAACCCACTGAATACAGGATGCATGGGGGAGGACATGTCTAATGTCTTTTGTGGTGTTTTTAATTTTTACTCTGTATTTTGTATTCTGTATTTATTATTTCTAATTGTCTTGTCATTATTATGATTCACTCAGTCTTGTCACTGTATTATGTTGTGTTCTGTTTAATTGAAAATGGGAAATAAAAAAATTGGATAAAAAAAGAAAAGAATACAGGATGCAAAACAACAGTTCAGATATGGTACAACGGTCGCCATTGGCTACCCCTCACACACAAATGACGGAAGGAACCGTCAGTCACTCCTACGCAGAGCTGTCTCTCTACGCCTGTACGTCAGTGGAACGTTGTCCTACTTTCTCTGTAGTGTGCGCGCTCACCTTCGTCATTGGATCGTAATGTTATGCATATATAACATAGGAAATGTGAATCCCGGACCGTTTATTATTATTATTATCTTATTCTTAGGCTTATTTTATTCTTTATTCTTAGGCAATTTTTTTGTTGACTTTGTTCTGTCTAGCTAAATGTTTACTGTGAGCGATTTGTAGTGCCAAATTTCCCTCGGGATGATTAAAGTATTTCTATTCTATTCTATTCTATTCTATTCTATTCTATTCTATTCTATTCTATTCTATTCTATTCAAATCAAATCAAATTTATTTATAGGGCCCGACAACACACGTTAATGTCCCCATGGGCCGTACAGGTCTTCTTTAAACAAGTCAAGAAGAAAACATAACAATAAGTCAAGAACAGAACAAGAACACCATAAGGTCCAAACATTTTTAGAAGAAAGAATGCAAGCACTCCCAGACATACCCCACCCGAAGGTAAGGAAAAACTCACTAAAACATAACAATAGGGAAAAAAGCTCCACAGGCAGTGTGGAGGAGAGAAACCTTAGAAGGGCCATTCAAGGGGGGATCTCCCTTCTTAGATGTTGGTGATAATGGTGTTGCAGACGGACAGTTGGTAAGCATGCACTCATGTGTGTGGTGGTATTCTATTCTATTCTATTCTATTCTATTCTATTCTATTCTATTCTATTCTATGTCATGCTGTAAAACCATTTAGGGAGCCTTCCCAGAACAACAGGTCAAATGGGCCTATATTGGAATAGTAATTCTGAGTCGAGCTCATCATGGAATTGGACCACAATCACAATAGTCAAAGTGACACACTACAGATGGTTAACGCTTTCACTACCACACTACAGAAGGTTAACATTTTCACTACCTCACTACACTACAGACGGTTAACGCTTTCACTACCACACTACGGACGGTTAAAATAAAGCTGTTATCTGAAAACCTTTAAAATGATATATTCAATAAGTAAAAGAAAGAAAGACAATTTTTGTTGTTTACAAAGGCAGGGCCCACAATTTTGTTTACAAATATATTCTCGGCGTATGTTTGGTTCACAGTGCCTCACAATGATTTTGTTTAGATAGAATCTTTCTTAGCATTAGGCCTATACATACTGTATATTATAAATATGTTTTGTAAACTAATCGCAGGCTCTGCAGATGTAAACAAATCCCCCTGCCTGGAAACTGCAGAGTGCAGTCTTTAATAAGAGCTAAAAACAAATGATTAATGCGAATGAGTGTTGCAGGACACACCAGCTGAATGTGATGACAGCCCCAGGTGGGTGCCACCACCATCCCAGAATAATAACAAGATCGGTCAGTGTCATCACAGAAAAGTCCACCAGCATGCGTGTTGTGATCAGATATCTGGATTGAGATGCTGATGGCTGGGCTTCATCCCACTCTCTACTTCTGTCCAGGCTGCTGTTTAGAACCAGGTTTTAACCATTTCACTACCACACTACCTCTACTTTTCTCAGAAATGTTCAACCACAGTATTTTTATGATCATATAGTTTACATAAGAGAAGAACATGACCATATGACCAGACAAGCTATACGTCAGGCCATCTAATGGCACCTAAACCCAGAACAAATCTACTCAAATCTTCTGTGACTTACAGAGCTATCATGGAATGGAACTCATTGCCAAGCTACTTTGCTGAAATAGAATCCAAAACCACTTTCAAGAAAAAGTTTAAATACCATCTACTAACGAGCATGCACTGAACCCTTATGGCAGAGCGGTGAAAACCAATTGACTGTTAATTGTATTTATGTTGATGGCAGTGAGTGTTGCTCAGGAAGCACTATTTATTTGATTTTAATTATTTTATTTTAATACTTTTTACTAATAAATATCTTGTACAATATCATCCTAACTGAGGATGAGATTGTTAATGATGTTGATAATGATGTAATTGATGATGTAATTGATGTTGATGTTGATAATGATGTAATGTATTGAATATTGTTGTATCGTTGTGTATGCCGGACCCCAGGAAGAATAGCTTTTGTCAAGTGCAAAAGCTAATGGGGATCCTAAATAAACATAAACATAAACTACCAAAGGGTTAACCATTTCACTACCACACTACAGGTTAACCTTCTGTAGTGTGGTAGTGAAAGGGTTTTAAAAGACTGGTCAGGAGGACTGAGAATTGGGTCATGAGAAGATTAAAATGGCCCCCAAAAGCATTCTGGACAAATTGGTATTTACAGCTACTGGCAGTGGCTATATCATGTTTCCAAAGCATTCCCAAGTTCCTGCATTTGAAGGCAGGCTGAATAAAACACAGTTGGCACGTATAGATTAGGCCTAACAGGTCTTATAAAATGCTTATTATTAATGACGTGATGCCATCTTTCTGCCTGTAAAATCAGTTTTGGGATGCAAGACATTTATTTTAAAAACATGAATCCCCAGGGATTAAAAAAAAAAAAAAAATAAGAATTGTTTAGAGCACCTCATTAAAGACCTGTTTTGGGTAGTGATCTCACCCAGCAAGACCCCAGATATCAGGGCCACGGTCACCAGATAGTCACCTGACCTGCTAGTGACATCGTCTCCAACCTGTAAGCAAGAGGATATACATGTCCAAAATGTAGAATCTGTTGATCTGGAATGGTAAGCTATCGATGTCATCGTATGCCTGTGTGCTCCAAAGCCAGGACAGTAATTTAATTTTTTTGTAAGTAACACAAGTAGTTTGTGGAACCTACTGTATATCTCAGCAGCAGCAGCACTCTCACTACCTAGCCCCTTTCGGTACTGTAAGTCACGCCAACATCGTTGGACGAGCTAAAGCTCTCGTGAATCTATGCAATCACAGCGCAGGCGCACCAGGCAGCCATTTTGAAGTAAAGCAGATTTTGGTGAAGTTGAGGATGTTTATAAGAATTATTTAAAATGTTTATTAGCAACGCAGAGCTTTCAAACCCTGGCGTCTGTCTGTCCAAAACCCTTGTGCAACTGTGAGTACCTTTGAAATGTCTCTGTGACACTTGTACGGCGAACGTTTTGTTGCCAACCAGATCTTCAGACTTAATTGTGGGATCATCGTAGAAGGGACTAGTGTAGATTCACGAGAGCTTTAGCTCCTCCAACGATGTTGGCGTGACTTACAGTACCGAAAGGGGCTATCTCACTACCCTGGAGGGGATTTAAAAGATAGTCTGCAAAACCCAGGGGTGATGCCTAATCAGTTTCGCCACCCCCAACCACCCCAACAACAAACCCAAAGAGCTATTGTTTTGTACCATAAATTATGTATTATTATACTGTTGTTATGTGTGGAGGTTGGGTGGGACATTGTGCCCAGCATGGGGCATGATGACAGAGCACCTGTGACTATTGTGGGTTCTAACCAAGCGCGTCAAGGTTATTCTCATGTGACTAAATCACTCGGAATCAAACTGGCCGAGGATGAATTGAGCCAAACGTCAAAACATCACCTTCCTCTACTCCCCACGTGTGTTTTCAGTGGCTTCTCTTCTCTCTGGCCGTCACACCAAATGTTTATGTTTATGTTTATGTTTATTAGGATCCCCATTAGTCATCATCAACGTGTTGACTATTCTTCCTGGGGTCCTCACAGATATACACGTACAAATATAAAACATTCAGTGTAAATCATGTCATATATCACATACATAATCAATAGAAAATAAAACAAAAGGTCATAGGTGAATCCATTTCACCATACCTTTAAAAAAACACAAAGTAAACAGAAGAAATGTAACCGTGCATATAACACTGGCTAAAGACCTTTGAGTTATCAGCACTCCTCCTTCCTCATACTTGATATGCCCTCCGCCCAATAAATGATGCAACAAGTCGCTAGTACAGTAAATGGTAATAACTACAGTTGGTTACTGCCGTTTCATTGCAACATCCTCAGTACACTACTCGTCCCCCATACTCTTGTCTCTACGGTGGCCAACTGACTTCCAGTGTCAGCTCCCATGCTCTTCATATGACACCGACAACAGCTGCCACTCTCTCCTTGGAGCCCCCAGTCTTTCCATCCACAGAACAGGCTCCTTCAAAAGCCCCTGCCAGCCGCCGGGGCTATTTTAAAAACGCTCAAATTCAGACAGAGATGGGAGGAATGAGAAGGAGAGTCGGAGAGAGGGAGGGATACGCAGAGAGATAGAGAGAAGGAAGAGTGTCCTGCGCATGTTGATGTTCGCCATAATGATTCGCTGCAGTTGTGGTTCGGTTTTGATTCTGCAATAATTGTGGTGTGACCTTGCCCGACCCCCCCCCCCCCCCTCCCCCCTTAAGGATTTAAACTAGGGATGTCCGCGATATTATCGGCCGATATCGGCATTAAAATGTGATATCGGAAAATATCGGTATCGGTTTGCAAAAAAAAAAAAAAAAACATTTCTATAACCTTTATTTACCCAGGCAAGCAAGTAAGAACAAATTCTGATTTGATTTATTGTCAAAAGTATGCATAATGTTGTGTTAATTCCACAACAAGAGATATGTAATGTTAATTACCTGAAATTATTAAATGTTTTGGGGGGGGGGGGGGGGGGGGGGGGGGGTGAACCCTGCATATATCGGTATCGGTTGGTATCGGTATCGGAAATTAAGAGTTGGACAATATCGGTATATCGGTATTGGTAAAAAAGCCAATATCGAGCATCCCTAATTTAAACCTATTGGAATCTAAAAATGAGATTATGAGGATGTAAGGAGTCAAATGTGATTATAAAGCAAATCAAAGTGAGAGCTGGATATTAAAATGGGGGAGATTACGGGCAGGAAGCGGAGAAGGGAATGGCCTTGACGTGACATGATGGACAGTGGTATAAAGAGGGGTCTTGTTAATAGGGGATAAAGATAAGTTTAAAGGTAGAATCTGCCATCAAACAGTGACCTCTATAGGCAAAAAATGACAAGGTGGCACTGTGCTTTGTGTAACTGTTTTTGTCTGATGTGTGGGTTGGATTTCAGTGGGTATAGGGGAGCGGTTGCTACTGCTGCTGGTCACACCTCAGGCTCTATAGGTCTGGAGAAATTCACAGTATAATAAGTTACTGAACTCCAACCCACACATCAGACCAAAACTAAATAGTAAACAAAGCACAATACCAAGCGGGGCTTTTTTGCCTAGAGGTCGCTGTTTGACGGCATCAAAGATTCTACCTTTAATTAAAGGTGCACTATGTAGTTTTGTGAGAGTCATGTCTCACAGTGAATAATGTCTAAGGTATATTTTCACAACTGAATAAACAAACTGTCCTCAGAGGTAAATTGGATCCTGGAACACTGTTTGAAGCTAGAAAGCTTCCTGAAATGTTACTATTTCACTGCTGTCGTTTACAAAGGCAGGGCCCACAATTTAGTTAACAAACATATTCTAGGCTTACGTTTGGTTCACAGTGCCTAAAATAATTCTGTTTTCATTTATGATAACACAAGATAGATTCATTCTACTCTGTAAACAAATCCCCCTCCTCCGAAACTGCATAGTGCACCTTTAATTTAATCTCATGGGTTATAGGAACAACTAGGAAAATTGTGAGGCTCAGGGCTATGATTCCCAAAAGCATTTTTTATTAAAGGTGCACTCCGTCAGATTTTCAGTTGTTTGGAATGAGGACTGTGTGTAGACTCAACCAGGTCCAAAATTATGTGGAATAAGCGCATAATTAAATGCCTAATAAAGACCGTAAAGTCAAGTCAAGTCAAGTCAAGAGTTTTATTTGTCACGGCATACGAGTATACAATGAAATGCGGGTGGTCTTGCCCACAACAATGTGCATAATACAATAGTAATAACATATAATGGAATCCAATAGAACGGCATTGTGCAATAAAACAAGTAAACAGAGTAGGGCATATCGGTATATGTACATAAGTTATTTACAGAGCATGGTAGGACATGCTAGGTCCTGTGGTAGTGCAATACACTGTTAGCTACGGATGAGGCACTGGGTCTTTCTGTACATGCTATTTTATACAATCTCAAGTTATACTATACTATTCTTAAAGTTACCTTTCCTTAGTGGCCATAAGTGTGGGCGTGTGCAGCATGAGTGTGTGCTTGCTCATGTTAAAGTGGCTGCTAGTGTGTGAGCGTGTACAGTGTGTGTGTCGTGTGTGTGCTCATGTGTGCTTGTGTGTGGAGAGTTCAGTGTTCTGTGACCCTCAGTGTTCATTGTTCAAGGCTCTGATGGCCTGGGGGAAGAAGCTGAGCCGAAGTCTCTCTGTCCTAGTAGCTGGTGTTCGCAGGCGTCTGCCTGACCTCAGCAGCATGAACAGGCTGTTGTTGGGGTGGTGAGGGTCTTTCATTATTCTGCAGGCTCTGGATTTGCACCTCTTGTTGTATAGAACCTGCAGGGGCGGTAGTGCAATACCCGTGGTACGCTCGGCTGATCACAAAGCTTTTTGTGATTCAAGAACTATATGGAGCAGGAGCTCCAGTAGCTCACCATGTACCTCGACGCGAAAGCGTCGGGGAATACCG
>NC_140168.1:21384541-21392041 GCF_963971535.1 Notolepis coatsorum | reverse complement strand
AGCAACAGGGCTATCCAGAGCCCCGTTAGCTGCGACTACTCGTTGTCAAGTTCACTGCTGAAGAGAGCGACTTCCGCTGGACTCCTCCCTTTATCATCTCCCAGCTCTCTCCGCCACTCTCTGCCTGCTACTGCCCCCTGCAGGTCCCGCCTGCCAGTCACAAGGGGAGACGCATTGTAGAATATGAATCAGTACTGTCATTTATAATCCGTATTCCAATGCTCTTCGGAAGGGGCGTTTGTGTCATTGCTCGTGTGAATCAATGACACTAGTTAGAATGTCTTTGTGTACAAAAAGGGATATAAACACAGTCAGCAGTTCTGAATAATATACCATATTTTCCAGACTGCTACACATAGTTCACTTGGAGGCGGACGGAGACCCCCCCCCCAAATAGGCGGACCAGGCTGGGGTTGTTTGTTGCGGACCTGAGTTCGATTACCGTGTTCACACCAGCCCAAAACGAATCGCACCACGGGGGGTAAACGTTCCAGGGTTCGATTCAGCCGGAGTAAACGAAGCTGTGTGTGTGTGTCTGGGGTGTGTGAGCATGTTTATAAAACTCTTGGCATGAGATACATTCACTTCGACTTGAATCTCGCTCTTTATGAGCTCCGCCGTGACAGCAGGCAGCGTGAGTGAAAATGAAGTGTCTCTACCACGGTGCTCAAAGTGTGCGCGCCAACATCACACGGTTCCAGCTATCAGTGTAGGCTATGTGTGCGCTGGTGTGTAGACTATGCTATTTGTGGTGCATTAGTGCATGGATGGTAACAATTTAACCATGACTTTATTGAAATGTAGAACACTTATTGAAATGCGGGACATTTTTCTTCTATTACGGGACAAAGGGCTAATTGATTGATTGATTTAATTTATTTGATCATTCATAAAAGATACATATAAAACTGCCCAGCAGGAATACATACATTTAAAAAATCATCGAGGTTAAAAACACAATAAAGCCAAAAGGCTTATTTCCATTGTGGACCTCAGGGGGTAGGGGGGGAATGGTGGCCAGTTGGCTGGCATAAACAGTAGGCTATAGCTACTCTGAAGCCCAAATACAAAAATACAAAACAAACCACACTAAACAAGTCAAAGCCAAATACACAATCAAATTAAATTAATCTACAGCAATCCCCTTCAGTCCGTCTAATTAATAATAAAATCAAAAATCCATCTGTAAACACACATTACACATCAGTTTTAACAACTCATCCATTCCATATTTTTTATATATACACGTGTTGTACTGTATACTACAATGCACTTTACTGCTCCTTTGCACTCTGGTTAGTTGGTTACTTAATTTAGTTGTACTCTGTACGCCTCTACTTCCTCCGCAAACTGAGAAGAGCTGGAGCCCCTGTGCCCATCCTGTGCTCCTTCTCCCGGGGCGCCATCGAGAGCCTCCTGACCAGCTGCATAACCGCGTGGTACGACGGCTGCAGCGCACGGTCAGAACAGCGGAGTGGATCCTTGGTGCCCTCCCTCCAGGACATCTACAATACAAGCCTGGCCCGCAAAGCACTACGCATTGTGGGCGACATCACCCACCCCTCACATCGCTTTTTCACTCTCCTGCCCTCCGGGAGGAGAATGAGGAGCCTCCGAGCCAGGACCAGCAGACAAAAGACAGCTTCATACACCAGGCTGTCAGGAAACTGAACTCTCTCCCAGCTCTCCCCCCCTCTCACTCTGCCACCACAGAACCTGGACTAAGAACCTCCCCCCCACTGACACACACACACAGAATCACAGATCCCCCCCCTTCTTACCCTGCCCCCACAGACTCTGGACTGTGGACTCCCCTCTCTCTCTGCCCCCACAGACTCTAGAGTCTAGACTAACCCTCCCCCTGACACACACACAGACACACACTGCCACTTTACAAACTCATTAATTATTTTCCTTTTGACATTTCTGTCTAACTTAGTTCTCGTTGATTGTTGTCATTTATTTGTCTGCTACCTAACCTCGTTGTTTTGATGCGCGTGTTCAAATGCTTGTAACCCTAACCTCGTTTTCTTCTCCCCCTCCAGCGTGGGTAGATGTTTACTGGTCAACTAATATCGTGTCTCTTTTTCTCTCTTCCATCTAGTTTGGAAGACGCCGTCTCGGATACTCGTCGCGTTCATCCGCCCGTTAATTCCCTTGTTATTTTCTCCCCCCTGCCTCGCCAAGTCCCTCGTGTTATTTTCCCTCTCTGGAATCAGTTATTGTTTCGCCCCAGCGTGGCCGAGGCCACATGTTCCACTACATCTTTTCAACACGGTAAGACTTTATTTACATATTAAGTACACACACATAGTCTGCTACATCACACATACTTCGGGTTTTAACACACACCTCATAACCCAGGTCCCGACATGCTGACACTACATTTCCACCGTTCATTGTTTGTATGCCTTGTAAATTTTTTCGTATTGTTGAATTTGTCTCTGTTTGTAAAAATAAATACACGCTTGTTTTAGCGTTTAAACTGTTGGACTGTTTCACTCTCTTATTTGGGTCCCGTTCCTCTGTTCCCATAACAGTACGAACTCGCCAATGTTGGACCCTGAGATTGAAACAGATCCAGCTAGTGTAACCACCTCTGTTGAGGAATTAAGCGCCACAGTTACCGAACTGGTCACTCAGTTACACCGCACGTTTTCTTCTATCGACGGGAGGCTGGCAGGGCTGTATTCAGCAAGGTCTCCCTCGGGTGCTGGTCCCTCGGTAAGTGGCATCGAGGGCACCGCATCCGTAGCCCGTCATGATTCTCATTTTCCCCTACCTTCGCGTTACGACGGTAACTTTGAGGAATGTAAAGGTTTCCTCCGTCAATGTGACCTCGTGTTTGAAAACCAGACTAACAGGTTTCAGGTAGGTAGTTCGAAAGTGGTGTTTGTAGTGGCACTGTTAACTGGTAGAGTTAACCTATTTTCTCCTCACGTAGAGAGGGGGAACCCATGCAGTTGGGTCGCTCAAGCCTTACCTCTAAGGAGCGCGAGTCTCGTTTAAAGGGCAGTTTATGTCTTTATTGTGGGAGGACGGGGCACCGGGTTCGTACTTGCCCAGCGTTGCCAAAAGATCCGGCTCACTAACGCGTGGGGTGCTAGTGAGTCAAGTGGTATCCAATTTGCGGAGAACCCCTCTTAATAGACTGTTTCCAGTCACGCTGGCGTGGGCACAGGAGTCGTTATCAATAGGCGCTATGATTGACTCCGGGGCGGATGTGTGTGTCATTGACGCAGCGTTGGTTAGACAGCTGGGAATCTCCACCTTGCCGTTAAAGGCTCCCGTTCATGTGCGTGCTATCGATGGACGTAACCTAGCTCCGTTGACCCATGGCACCCCCTCCATTTCGCTCACGGTGTCAGGTAACCACACCGAGAGTATTCGTTTTTTTGTTTGTTCCGCACCATCTACTCCCCTCATTTTGGGTCGCCCCTGGCTTGAACTTCACAACCCTCAAATTTGTTGGTCCACTGGGAGAATTCTCGGTTGGAGTGTGGCCTGCCACGCCAACTGCTTACACTCAGCCTTGACTCCTCCCCATGGTCCAAAACCCGACCCCGCGTCTCCGGATCTCCAGGGTGTTCCCCTGGAGTATCATGACCTTGCCGCGGTGTTCAGCAAGGAGCGCGCCTTGTCTTTGCCCCCTCACCGTCCTTATGACATAGCCATCGAGCTCCTCCCAGGAGCTCCTCTTCCTTCTCATCGGTTGTAGAACCTGTCTATGCCTGAGAAGGAGTCAATGCGGGAGTACATCCGTGAGTCAGTGGCGTCGGGGCTTATCCGTCCTTCTTCCTCCCCTGTGGCAGCAGGTATTTTTTTCGTGAAGAAGAAGGATGGAGGGCTCCGCCCTTGCATTGATTTTTGACCCTTAAACGCTATCACGTGAGAAATAGTTACTCTTTACCTCTTATGAGCTCTACTTTTGAACCCCTTACCCATGCCACCGTTTTCACCAAGCTTGACCTCCGTAATGCTTATCACCTCGTCCGCGTTCGAGAGGGCGACGAGTGGAAGACTGCGTTTCGTACCGACCTGGGGCATTTTGAGTATTTGGTAATGCCTTTTGGACTCACTAATGCCCCCGCAGTATTCCAGGCCTTGGTTAATGATGTTTTACGTGATATGATCAACGTTTTCGTTGTCGTGTACCTCGACGATATACTTGTGTTCTCTCGTAACGTGGCCGAGCACCCCCAACATGTTCGGCTTGTTCTCCAGTGCCTCCTGGAGAATAAGCTCTTCATTAAGGCTGAGAAGTGCAGTCTCCACACCGCCTCTGTGGAATGTTTGGGCCATATTGTGGAGCGAGGTCAGGTGCGTGCTGACCCCCGTAAGATACAGGTGGTGGAGGAGTGGCCCCAGCCCATCTCCCGCACCCAGATGCGGCGATTCTTGGGTTTTGCGTGTTTTTTACCGCCGGTATATTAAAGGGGAGATGAAGCAGTGAACAATGTGATCCTAGTTTGTTTGTTGTGTACCTTGTGTAAGACAGGGTTCTATAATCAAATGTGAAATCTATCTTATTTGTCTGAAAAATCAAATATAATATCCCTGTTTTCAACATGGGCGCCGCCATTTTGTTGCTGACGTCATGGCTGACGTCATGGGGCTGGTTTGGTGTATACACTGCTGGTTAGCTGCCTATAGTGAATGGGTCAGTCAGTAAATAAAATGTTGCCTACAAAACAACGGGACCGCGGTGGTTCTGTTTGTATTGCTCCTGGCTGTTCAAACTAATTTTACCATGTGAGAGAGAGGAAAGTTGGTTAATTTCCACAAACTACCAGTGAAAAAAACAGTGTTGTTGGCACGTTGGCTCAGGCTGGCTGCACTCAGGCGGCGCGACCAGCCTGTTGGACAGGGAAGGAGGATCTGCAGCGAACACTTCATTGCCTCGGATTATGTTGTTGGGGTGGGATGTTTGTCCAGAAGACCACTAATCAGCTGAAGCCGGACGCGGTTCCCTCAGTCTTCGACAGACAGACCGGCCCAGGCAGTTCAGCGTCGCGGAGCATTCAGCCTGCTGGCTACCTAGATCCACTTCAACCAGCGTCGCGGAGCATTCAGCCTGCTGGCTACCTAGATCCACTTCAACCAGCGTCGCGGAGCATTCAGCCTGCTGGCTACCTAGCTCCACTTCAACCAGCCGAGCGTCGGGAGCTCCAGCTGCTTGTCGATGTGCTAATAGCCTGGAGCTAGCTACCGTTAGCTTGCCGAGGCTATTAGCACACCGACAAGCTGTGTAGCCAGCTACCGTTAGCTTGCCGAGGCTATTAGCACACCGACAAGCTGTGTAGCCAGCTACCGTTAGCTTGCCGAGGCTATTAGCACACCGACAAGCTGTGTAGCCAGCTACCGTTAGCTTGCCGAGGCTATTAGCACACCGACAAGCTGTGTAGCCAGCTACCGTTAGCTTGCCGAGGCTATTAGCACACCGACAAGCTGTGTAGCCAGCTACCGTTAGCTTGCCGAGGCTATTAGCACACCGACAAGCTGTGTAGCCAGCTACCGTTAGCTTGCTGAGGCTATTAGCACACCGACAAGCTGTGTAGCCAGCAGGCTGAATGCTCCGCGACGCTGGTTGAAGTGGATCTAGGTAGCCAGCAGGCTGAATGCTCCGCGATGCTGAACTGCCTGGGCCGGTCTGTCTGTCGAAGACCGAGGGAACCGCGTCCGGCTTCAGCTGATTAGTGGTCTTCTGGACAAACATCCCACCCCAACAACATAATCCGAGGCAATGAAGTGTTCGCTGCAGATCCTCCTTCCCTGTCCAACAGGCTGGTCGCGCCGCCTGAGTGCAGCCAGCCTGAGCCAACGTGCCAACAACACTGTTTTTTTCACTGGTAGTTTGTGGAAATTAACCAACTTTCCTCTCTTTCACATGGTAAAATTAGTTTGAACAGCCAGGAGCAATACAAACAGAACCACCGCGGTCCCGTTGTTTTGTAGGCAACATTTTATTTACTGACTGACCCATTCACTATAGGCAGCTAACCAGCAGTGTATACACCAAACCAGCCCCATGACGTCAGCAACAAAATGGCCGCGCCCATAATGATAAATGCTTAAAAAATGCACATAACAAATCGTTTTTCCTTAGAAACTGCTTATTTTTATAACGTGATTTTTTCTGTGGCTTATCTAAATACTAATGTGATGCTATGAATATGTATTTATCGCTATGCTTCATCTCCACTTTAAGGGGTTTAGTCGGGTAGCCACGCCCCTGAACACGCTCACTTCCACGCTCCGACCATTTGTTTGGACTCAAGAGGCGCAAGCCGCGTTTACCGCTCTTAAGAGGTTGTTTGTCATGGCACCCGTCCTATAGCTCATCCTGATCCGACCCGTCCCTTTATTGTGGAGGTAGACGCGTCGGATACCGGGGTTGGAGCCGTCCTCTCCCAACGATCCTCAGAGGATGGTACACTTCACCCCTGCGCTTACCTATCTTGTAGGTTCACCCCGGCAGAGCGAAACTACGATATTGGTAACCGAGAGCTGCTGGCGGTCCACGCCACCCTAGAGGAGTGGAGACACTGGCTCGAGGGGGCCAGAGATCCATTTCTGGTGTGGTCAGGAGAAGTTACCGTCCTCCGCTGAGACCGCGGAGCTCCTTGTGGACCATGTGGTGCGCCTACACGGTATACCCCAAGACATTGTGTCCGACCGGGGTCCGCAGTTTTCCACCCGGGTGTGGCAAGCTTTCTGTCGAGGGATGGGGGCCACCGTCAGTTTATCCTCCGGTTACCATCCTCAGACAAATGGACAAGCCGAGCGGGCTAACCAGAGTCTGGAGACTGCTCTTCGCTGCGTCACCGCAAACAATCCAGCGTCCTGGAGCAAGCATATTTCCTGGGTGGAGTACTCCCTCGACTCCATGACCAGCACAGCTACGGGTATGTCCCCCTTTGAGTGCTCGTTGGGCTACCAGCCTCCTATGTTTTCCTCCCAGGAGTTGGAGATTGCCGTGCCGTCCCCTCACGCCCATCTCCAGCGTTGTCTCCGGGTGTGGGAGACTGCCCGCAGTGCTCTGGTCAAGGCTACGGAGCAGGCCCAGCGGAGCGTTAACCGCCGACGCATCCCAGCTCCCGTTTACCACCCGGGCCAGCGCGTCTGGTTGTTGGCGAAGGACCTGCCGCTTCAAGTCCCGTGCCGGAAGCTGGCGCCTCGTTACGTGGGACCGTTCGAAGTGAATCTGATCATCAACCCCTCCACGGTACGTCTTCTGTTACCCCCCTCTCTCAAGGTCCATCCCGTGTTTCACGTCTCCCTACTCAAGCCCTTGTCGGAGAGCGGTTTGTCTGCCCCGGTTGCTGCGCCCCGCCTCCGCGGGTCCTACAGGATGGTGACCCGGTCTGGACGGTGAGGAAGCTGATGGACGTCCGCCGTCGGGGTCTGGGTTTCCAGTACCTTGTGGACTGGGAGGGGTACAGTCCGGAGGATCGCAGTTGGGTCCCCTCCTCGTACCTGGCCGATCCGGCTCTCCTGGAG